>NW_020172817.1:3527749-3561699 GCF_003031525.2 Neophocaena asiaeorientalis asiaeorientalis | reverse complement strand
TATCCCACCCCTCTAGGTGATCACAAAGCATCCAGCTGATCTCCCTGTGCTATGCAGCAGCTTTCCACTAGCTATCTATTTTACATTTGGTAGTGTATATATGTCACTGCTACTCTCTCACTTTGTCCTGGCTTCCCCTCCCACCCTGTGTCCTCAAGTCCATTCTCTACATCTGCGTCTTTATTCCTGCCCTGCCACTAGGTTCATCAGTACCATTTTTTTAGATTCCATATATATGCATTATATATATATGCATATATAATGCATATATAAAAAATATATATATAATGGAATATTACTCAGCCATGAAAAAGAATGGAATCCTGCCATTTGCAACAATGTGTATAGACCTAGAGAGTATTATGTTCAATAAAATATGGTGGACAGAGAAAGACAAATACTCTATGTTATCACTTATATGTGGAATCTTAAAAAATTAAGCAAATGGATGTATGTATCAAAGTAGAAACAGACTCACAGATATTGAGAACAAACTAGTGGTTACCAGTGGGGAGAGGGAAGTGGGGAGCGACATTTAGGGGCAAGGTATTAAGAGGTGCAAACTACTATATATAAAAAAAATAAGTAGGCTTCCCTGGTGGCACAGTGATTGGGAGACCGCCTGCTGATGCAGGGGACACGGGTTCGTGCCCCGGTCTGGGAGGATCCCACATGCCGCGGAGCGGCTGGGCCCGTGGGCCATGGCCACTGGACCTGTGCGTCCAGAGCCTGTGCTCCGCAACGGGAGAGGCCACAGTGGTGAGAGGCCTGCCAACCACAAAAAAAAAAAAAAAAAAAAAAAAAGCAACAAGGATATATTGTACAGGGAAATATAGCCATTGCTTTGTAATAACTTTAAATGGAGTATAATCTATAAAAGTAGTTTAAAATTTTTTAATTTTTATACAATTTTAAAGGTTACTTTCCAATTACTACCAAAGATTAGCTATGTTCCCTGTGTGGTACAGTACATCCTTGGGCCTATCTTACACCCAGTAGTTTGTACCTCCCACACCTCCCACCCCTATATTGTCCCCACCCCCCCTTCGGCCACTGGTAGCCACTAGTTTGTTCTGTATATTTGTGAGTCTGCTTCTTTTGTGTTATATTCACTAGTTTGTTGTATGTTTTAGAGGATCTCTATGTTGTGCACCTGAAACTAATATAATATTGTAAATCAACTCTACTTCAATAAAAAATTTTTTTAAATAAAAATATTTAATACAACTCTTAATAAGGATCCTTCATTTTACTCTGTTTATGGGTTTTCAGGAAATGCAAAGTTGGGTGAAAATCTGATTTCTTCGTTGTCTTTATCATTGTTTCACAATAATAGCTTTTGCAGAATGACTTTATTATCCATTTTTCCCAGGTAAAGATGCAAATTAAGCATTCTGCTTGATTTAGCCGTGGTCACTGGAGTAGACTGTGGAGGAACCAGTTTGAGGGAGATGGAAGGCCCTGAAAAGAGCACTTTGCCTTAATTGACAGGGACGATGTCATTAAAAAGGTCATGAGTCATCATCAATGTTAACTTTCTTTTCTTGCCCTTCTAATCAAGTATTTGTTTAACTTAAGGGAGCCTTTTTAAGAAAATAAAATGCCCAAAGTACGTTTCACTGATTGGTTATATGGTCCTTTTGTAGGGCATCTTGTTATTGTAGCTTAAAATTCTAGATTTGCATATCTTTTTAAAAAAATAATTTTATTAGAGTATATTTGATTGACAGTGTTGTGTTAGTTTCAGGTATACAGCATAGCAATTCAGTTATACATGTACATACATTCATTCTTTTTCAGATTCTTTTCCCATCTAGGTTATTACAGAATATTGAGCAGAGTTCCCTGTGCTCTACAGTAGGTCCTTGTTGGTTATCTATTTTATAAATAGTAGTGTGTGTATGTTTATCCCAAGCTCCTGATTTATCCCTCCCCCCCAAGTTTCCCCTTTGGTGACTCACAGATTTCAAAAACAAACTTCTGGTTACGGAAGTAGATTTGCATACTTTTACTGAGCCATTTTGCCTCAAGGAATCTGACCTGCAGGAAGACTTGTTCCACGTTGTTTCTTTTCAGCCACATTGGACTAAGATGTTTCTTCGTAGGTTTAAAGTCTCCATGACCCAATCTCATCTCCCAAGGCGTAATCTCTTGCCTGCCTCTCTGAGCCCCTGGCCCTCCAACCCCTACCAGTGAGGCCAGTCAGCCCTTGGCAGCTATCGAAGGCTCTGGGTAAAATCCTGTTCAGTGCTAGGAGAAAAAGAATGAAGGTAAAATGTTTTCTGGTAACCTTCCCCTGGGCTCATCAAGTTGTAAGATTCTGTCTCACTGTATCTCTCTCTCTTTCTCTACCTTCTGTGTGTGTGTGTGTGTGTGTGTGTGTGTGTGTGTGTTCTCATATGTGAGTATGCACTTGCATATACATTTTCATTTGTCTGAACTATTTGCAAATAAAATACAGATGTAATAACACCTCACTCCCAAATACTCCAGCATGAATCTCTTAAGAATAAAGCCTGCAACGAAGACCCAACGCAGCCAAAAATAAATAAATAAAATAAATAAATTTATATATGTATAAAAAAAGAATAAAGCCCTTCTCTTACATAATCACAATGGCAATATCCCACCCTTTCTATTTGTATTCAAATGTAGAGTTTATTTTTCTTTTCATTGTGGAGGATTTAATTATATTTTTTAATATGGGAAACAGTTAAACGGTTCAAAAGTCAAAACTCTATGTATATAAAAAGGTGTAGTGGGAGAAGCATTCCTCCCATCTCCATCCCTTACCCCCTCTCCCCGCTGCCACTCATCCCTGTAGGAAGCCATTTTCATTACTTTCTAGTTTACCCTTCCTGTTTCTTTTTGTCCAAATAAGTGTGTGAGCATGGAGTTCCTTTCTTCTTTCTTACTTACACAAAAGACAGCATGATTTTACATGGAGCTTTTTTTTTTTTTAACTTAATACTCCTGGATATCACTCCCTGTATGTTCCTAGAGATCTTTCTCTACATGAGGACTTGTTAGTTGAAAGGTAATACTCTTTTTTTTTTTTAAAGGTAATACTCTTTTAAGACATCATATAATTGAATTACACGTCAGAATTGATGCATCATTATACTTTATACCCGTGACCTTGCTTTATTTAAATTTTTAAAAGAAAAAAAATAGCAATTCTCTTAAATATTTATCTGTAGTTAATAACCAAACAGTATGGTTCTTTATATGTTTCCAAATAACTTTCATGTAGATTTTTTGATTTGCTTTCATGTAACTGTGGGCATTAGGTGAGAGTGTGTGAATGCATCTGCATTTTCCCATTGGTTATCCCATTTAGCTGACTAATAAATGCAGGTCCAGAGGGTATAGGAGACTTTTCTGCCATCACGCATCAGACCTTCCTATGAACATTCTACAACCCTGCAATGGCAAACTATTTTTAGTCACAATTTTAGCACATTCCATCATGTTTTTCCCAATGTAATTACTGTAACTATCTACCATGGGGCATATGATCATGTATTTCATACACTTAGACCTATAACTATTATTATTCCTTTGGCATAGTTTCCACATTTGTGAAGAGCCAGAAATGTCAAACTTCTAATTTTTTATTGCCTAAATCACGTGACCCTTTGTGATGTTAGCAGACATGGGGCGGAGAGATCAACTTCAGAATCCATAAGACCTTTTCCATATTTTGATTGAGACAAATCTGAAGTGTTCCAAACTGCACATTCCTTTTCTGCTTTTTAAATCATAGATTTAGGTACACTAAAGCACGAACAAGGTTACTCTGTTTTCTGTTAATGTCCCCATGATTTTTATGCCCCTTTATGCAAACAGGGAAAGTGATGTGCTTTCAGAATAGAGAAGAACTGGTTTCCTGAGGTAGAGACAGGTTGGGGATCAGTGCAGAGAATGGGGTGATCTACCAGATGCCCTTTCCATGCAGAAGGGAAATTTGAAGTTCCTGAGCAGTGAAAATCTAAACATAGGTTTGATGGATGACCATTTGTGAGTAATACAGAAGAGAGTTGGCCTTGGAAGAGAGACTTTTTCATCCAGTGTTTCCAAAAGACAATCAGCAAACCCAGTTTCGTCCAACAATTATTTATACTGTTTTTAATATCTAGCAGGCTTCAAGCTAGGCACTGGGGATAAGCTGATGAATAAAGCACACTCCCTGCTCTGAAGACTGGTCTAGCAAGGGCTAAATGTTTTTCTCAGATCTGGAACTTTATGACTTTGGAAACATGCAGGGAGGAACTGCTGGTGGTCAGTGGGGATTCCACAAGCCAGGGTCTGGTTATCAGTCACAGAAGGGAGAAAAGTGAAGGGTCAAGCCCAGTGGGAAGGCTGTTGGGTAGTGATGGTTATTGGGCTATTGAGCCATAGATGGGATATCTGTTTCTTTTAAAGTCTTCCAAATGTTTTGAAAGGGTTCTCAAGACGAAATAGGCCCAGGAAAGAAATGTACTTGGCCTGCCAGATTTGCATTTGCTCTGTCATCTGTCAGCAGTTAGACTGCCCTTGCTTATCCATCCATGCTTCTCATCTGTTTCAGTGGGTTAAGGGAACATCAAATCAGCACCCACTGGAAATACACTTAAGTCGGTATATGTGAGAGAGCGTCCTTGCAAAAATTAATTGTTCCCTAAGCCCATTTTTGACAATTACTCTTTTCATTGTATGGTTTGATTTTGTAGTTGTTTCTTATCTGATTTGTCATTTAGACATGATAATGCCAGCTCACCCATTTTTTGGTGCAATGTCTGCAACACACACACACACACACACACACACACACACACACACACACACACACACACCATCCTTCCATACATGTTTAAGTGCTACGAAAAATAAGTAGCAAAGAAGGAAAGATAAATTAACGATTGGGTCTAGGCTTATGTTCATGATTACTTTCAGAGTAGAGTGTAGGTACGGAATTTGCTCGTGAGTGGGGCAATTAAACAGCCCACCGGAGGTCACTTCTAGCCTTGAAACTCTTTATGGCTTCAGAGCACAGCGGAGTGTCCTGTTAACTACTCAGCAGAGTTTGCCTTCCTACATGAAGCATGTGAACTTCACCTTCATCTGACCTCATTTGTTTTAGCCTATCTTATTTCTTGTTCAGTCTTTGATTCAGGGGGTCATTATGTATCTAGTGTGCCGAGTAAGATCTGCCGACACTTGACTAAGAAGGATGATTCCTTTTTTTTTTTTTTTTTTGGGGTACGCGGGCCTCTCACTGTTGTGGCCTCTCCCGTTGCGGAGCACGGGCTCCGGACGCGCAGGCTCAGCGGCCATGGCTCACAGGCCCAGCTGCTCCGCGACATGTGGGATCTTCCCGGACCGGGGCACGAACCCGTGTCCCCTGCAGCAGCAGGCGGACTCTCAACCACTGCGCCGCCAGGGAAGCCCTAAGAAGGATTACTGAGATGATCTCCATCCCGAGGAGGAAAGAGAAGGGTCTTCCTGGAGACATAGCCTCCACATTCTGCGCAGCCTTTGTAAGGAGAGGTGATATCTCCCCACTTTACTGTTTCTGATACATGGGAATATCCTTAGAATGATCAGGAAGACAAGTTTATTTCTCGCATGCTGTCCTCTCTGCTCACACTGGTTCCATATTTCCCATCACACACGTTATCCTTATTTTCATCATCATGGTTCAGGTACCAATTGGATCTGTTACTCGTTCAGTCAATAAACCTTTACTGAGTACCATGAACAGACACTTCACCGGCTCCTTTACCCTACGTTTATAATAGATTTACCTTATGAGGTGTCTAATGTTTTATTAGCAGATATAATAGTTTATAATTTAGAAATGGACATCAGGAACAGTGGAGTAATGGAACTTACTGCCCCAGGACTGGGGATTCAACATGAACAGACAGGCAGACCGTCCTGTACACTAGAGTCTGCTGATGGCTTTAGCAGTTAATCAGGGACCCCCTCCCCACCAAAACAGTGTGATAAAGATCTTCTGTGCTATGTGTCTTTTTAATTTGTTATCATCTCTAGTTTTTCTCTGGCACTGTTCCCTCATGTTCTGTGAGAATTGCAGGTGTGGTATTAGTATGCCAGCATTTGAAACTTACACAAAAATACAGATTAAATTGAATAATAGCTCTATGCAAGGGTAAAAATATATTTTCATAGGATTGTCATTTTCTTCAACCAAATGTCACTGTGTCTTTGCTGCTTTCAATTTTCTAATGATTCTGTCCTCAATTTCTCCTTCTATTTACTACTGACACACAATTTGTTGGTTCCTTGTCAACAAATTAATACATATTTATTGAATGGCTATGTCTGGCATCATGGTAGATACTCTATGGATAAAACAGATGTTTAATATGTTTGGAGCTCGGTTGTGAGGATAAAACTTAGAGTCATAAAGTACGTGGAAAAAAGTGTCCAGCAGCGTGTGTTGGTTAACATTATAATGGCAGTTCAAAGAAGAAGCGAAAAAGGGCTGCAGGAACTAGAGGAATCTTGCAGGAGGAAGGAGTTCAGCTGATCCTGAGTGCTGGGTAGAATTTCGCCCTGCAGTGTCCATGATGATAGCTACTGGCCACATGTGGTTCCTGAGCACTGGAAGTATGGCTAACTGGAGTCAAGACCTGCTGTAAGAGGAAAATGCACACTGGATTTTGAAAACTTAGTATGAAAACACATTTAAAATATACCCTTAATATTTTGTATTGATTACATATGGAAGTCATAGCCTTATGACTGTATTGCATTAAATATTAAAATTAGTTTTGCCTTTTTTCGCTATTTAAATACAGCTTCTAGAATATTTAAAATAACATGGAAGGCTGGCAGCTTGGCTTGCATCATCTTGGATAGATTCATCTATAGAGAGGAGGGAGCTTTGAAAATTGAATGAGGTGGAGGGGCAGGGAAGGGGGAGGCAGGTGGACCTAGTCCTCTGGTGTGAGGATGTGATCACGGATCAAGTTGAGAGCTGGAAGAAAGAAACTTGCGCACACTGTAGTTGACACACTGTTCGGAGAGTGGGCAACCCAGGTTGACGTTACCATTGGGCATGGTCTGGCAGATTAGATGTGTTTTTGACTGGGAGGAGAGATTTGGATCAGAGATATGGATTTGGAGACTTGATTTTGCACTTAAAATTCCGGAAGGTACCTGAGGTTTTCACAGGAGAGAGGGGCCTTGGGGTGGACCTCTAGGGCTCGGTTTATGAGCTCCTTCCAGGAGGTTTGCATCTGCTGCCCTGTGCCTCCTCTTCTGCTTCTGATATTTGCCTCTGGGAATGCATGTTTAAAGCAAATGAAGAAAACTGACTAGCTCTTGGGAAATGTTCCCCTATAGTTTAGTTTCTAGGGACTGGCAGGGGACTACACGGATGCTTGGCGAGGAAGGCCTGGCAGCTTTGTGCAAAGGCTGGGGAAACCGGGGACCCGTGAGAGCTGAGTGAAGGACCCATGGGCAGTAAAGGGGGTGTGCCGTCAAGCCCTGCGGGCTGGTTCGCTGGCCCGGACTCCTAGGGGATCCGGGGGGATCCTGGTAAAGGGACCAGGATGACAGACACTGACAAAGTGGGAAACATCCTGGCCTAGCATTTTACTTTCCTGTTTAACCAAGAAAGGACGCTGGGAGTTCTTTTCCTAAGTCAACAATAGACCATGTGATGAGGCAGTCTAATATTTTTAATTGATAGTTAGCTTACAAGGGAGGAGTTAGTCTGAATGCTCCCTTGAAGTTAGTAAACTATGGTTTTGAAAGGTAAAACCAAGAACAGTTTGAAGAGTGATGCTTTATTCGGAACACTGAAAACCTCCAAAGGTGAACACCTTTGAAGGATAAAACTCATTTCGATGTCTGTGTTCTGGAATGTACATTACAACTTCATCCTAATTACTTCATTGACATACCTCATTAGCAAGAATGAAGGTGGTAATAGCTCACATCCATCAAACACAGCTCGCAGGCACTGGGAGGTGAAGAGTGCCTCCCTCTCTGGCTGGGTAACCATGGGCATTTTGCTTACCCTCTCTGTTCCACAGTCTCCTCACCCAAAAAGTGGGTGTAAGAATTGTATCTACCTTCTAGGAATGTTTTGATGACCAAATGAGTTAATACATAAGGGACGTAGAGCACACAGAATAATTTCCGAGACGTAGGAGTTTGACAAACGTTAGCTGTTAGTGTACTGAATGCTTACACTTATCTTCTTGGCCTCTGAGATAAAGTGGAGAAAATTCTGTGTTGGAGAAGTCAAGACAGAAGCTGGCAAGTAAGTTGTGGAACCAGTATTCAACCCAAGCCTAGCCAGAATCTCAAGCTTCTTCCCTAAACCTCCTTTTTAAAAAACTAAAAAAAAAAATTTTAATTGAAGTATATGTAGTTCATTTACAATGTTGTGTTAATTTCTGTGGTACAGCAAAGTGATTCAGTTATACATACATATGTGTTCTTTTTTGTATTCTTTTCCGTTATGTTTTATCTCAGGTTATTGAATATAGTTCCCCATGCTGTACAGTAGACCTCCTTGAATCAGTAAACTACAGCATGTGGGCCAATCGTGCCCTGCTGCCTGCCTCTGTAAGGCCCTGAAGCTGAGAATGGTTTTGAGGGATGAACACTGCAATTGAGTTAATCATAGGAAACACTACCTTTGAACCCAAATTAAGGGAAATGTTATCCCCACTCCCTCCCAAATAATTACAATCTGTCATTAGTAGACTTGTGTTGTACAAGTGATTGTACTCAATCATTATTATTGTATTTTGGATTTCATGAATAAAAGACTTGGAAATGTGTTTTCTCTTTTCTAAGTATCTGCATAGTAACCTTGATTTTGACACTAGACCTGCAAAGCCTAAAAGACTCCTTGCTGGCCCTTTCTAGAAAAGGTTTGCTGGGTGCCACCCAAACCTCTCTTACTGCCTTCGTTTCTGCTAGCTGCAAGGGTGCTCACTGTAGGAGAAAGTTTGGAAAACCGGAGACCTGGTCATTACAGATAGGGTGCAGGGGACTGAAGCTGGGTATTGGGGTGGGGAGGGGGGGAGGAGGTTGCTCTTAGAAGTAGGGCTGTGAGTGGCCACTGTGCTGTTGCATGTAACGTACCTACCGAGATTTTGGCCGGAACCTGTGCCCAGCAGGCGATTCTGTGCAAAGGCCCGAGGGGGTATGTTTCTGAAGATCGCTTCTGCTAGGGAACATCGGCTAAATTTGTAGAAATAGGAACGTTCTCCTAGATTACGCTTTTCTTTCCACCTCTCAGGAGTGCTCTAAATAAAACAGGTCCTCTAAAGATGTAAGGCTAGAAGCTTGGCAGGACTTTTCAAAAGCAACTTTAATATTTTTATTTTCCCTTGAAGGAGGCTTGGAAAACTCATTTCCACCACTGAGCTATTGGGAGATAACTGGTGCCTGGAATAAAAATTGTGTAACAAATGGCTTCTGGGGCATGGTTAATGGGCTCTGGTAGCAGAGATGGTATGATGTGGTGACAAGGAGCCCATGGTGATTTTGATTTTGTGAAATGAAAATAGACCAAAGTATGTGGAATCTAAAAAAAAGGGTACAAATGAACTTATTTACAAAACAGAAATAGAGTTACAGATGTAGAAAACAATCTTGTGGTTACCAGGGGAGGAAAGGGGGGAGGAATAAATTGGGAGATTGGGATTGACATATATACACTACTGTTTATAAAATAGACAACTGATAAGAACCTACTGTATAGCACAGGGAACTCTACTCAATACTCTGTCATGGCTTATATGGGAAAAGAATCTAAAAAAGAGTGGATATATGTATATGTATAAGTGATTTACTTTGCTGTACACCTGAGACTAACATAACATTGTAAATCAACTATACTCCAATTAAAAAAAAAAATAGACCAAAGAGACGGAATTCTGGAGGGTATGAGGCTTGAAAGGAGCCCTGAAGATGTTCAGGCTGTGTCAGCCCTTTCATGTCACGGGTGTGAAGATGGGGACTCAGAGATCTCAAATGACCTCTTGTCCAAGCTGGTGAGTGGCCCCGAGGTAGACGCAAGGCTTCTTGCCAACCTCCTCCTTCACTTTGTCGCTAAAGTGCTTCAAACCCTTTTGTTTCTGAAATTTGTTTAACATTTAAAACAAGTCCAGATCTCTTTGTGAGGACCCCAGTTCTCCTGAACCCTTCACCAAAAATGCCTCGCCCTCTGTTCCAGAGACTGCCCGCAGGTAATGAGACCGCCGTCACCTTGCACCTCACCTGGATCCTGACTAAGGGCACCCACCTGGCCTTGAGCTCGCCTATCCACCATTTCTGCCCTCTGCTTTCGAGCAGCTGAAACAGTTCAAGACTTGACTTAAACAGTAGCCTATGAGCAAATGTTAAAATTGAAATCTGGGCTTTGGGCCATACAAAACAGGGTGGGAGTTTTTATTTTCTGCCAATTTTGAGTAAAATGAACATCCGCTTTTTTTAGATTGGGAGAATGAGGCAGAAAACGTCTTATTGGGAAACCCCTGCCTTTCATCTCTAGATGTTTGTTGTCCTGGGCACTGCTGCGGAATTGTCACTTTACGGCACAAGGACCTGATTAAAGAAAACCCCACCAGAGTAAGCTAAGCCCTGGTCCATTAGTTTGTGCTCATTTACATGTCCCTTGCTTTCTCAGAACATGTACTTGACCCGGGAGCATCTGTGTTACCATGGAATCCTGTGTCTTTAGCTGTTAGGCACCAACATTTGAATAGTTTCCCTCTCAAGGCAGAAAGCCTTTGTGGTCTGCGGGCTTCTCTCTACAGAGCACGAGAACCGTGCCTTATTTCTGCATAATTATCCAACTGGTAGTCACACTAGGGGTCTGTGCTGTATGCGTTATGTGGCATATGACCAAGAGCAAGAATTCTACTCCTTCAGCCTTGGAAGGGGATTTTCACGAGCGCAAGAGTAATCCGTTGCCTGAGTGGTTAAATGATCACCCAGCCTCACACTGTGAAGTAGCGGCAGAAGGGTGACTGGTGTTCCAGGCTGGGCTTCCTATTGATCTTTATCTGGTTATGAAAATAATTTTAACTTTTTTTGATATGGGGTAAGTCTTTAGCAATTTCCAAAAAAAAATACATCTTAAGGATCTTTCCAGAGAAATTTATTTTATGGCTATTCATTATTTTTCTGGATTCAAAGGTGGTGGTGTTTTTGTGTACGTGTTTTTGTGTACGTGTGTTTATGTACGTGTGTGGAAATGCAGTACTTCTGACGTCTGCTTCCTTCATTGGCTGGCACTGGGAGAAACTTTAAAATCAATTTGACTCTTGGCTTACACGTCCATTGTAAGTCCTGGTTTCTTTTGTGCCAGAGAGTCTCATCTCTTCCTGTTTCTTCAGTGTTCATCTCATTTTCATATCATCTTGCCTATTTCATGGTATCCCTTAGTCTTGGAGGAATTTGTAGACATAAAATAACTCATCCGATCTTCAAAAGGGGACAATGGGTTGCTACCTCCATCTTTTGAAATCCTTCCTTCCGCTTGTGAGGTGCTCTGACATATGGATTGTCTGGTTTGATGCTCACAAAATCTGTGAGCCATTCATGATGGTAATTGCCTTTTTATTTTCAGAGCTCACTTCACTATGCCCTATATTGTCCTGGAGGTTTTTTGTGTTATCCAGTTTAATTCCATTAGCCATCCTGTCATTTGATGGACGCTATTGGCCACTTCCTCCTGTCCTCGTGGAAACACCTTTATCCCTGGCTCATGACACATCAATCTCCTGGTCTTGCCGCTGCTTCCCCTGTGGATCGTCCTGCTCTGCTCCTACCCGCTGGTCACCCTCTACCTCTCCTCTCCTCACACCATCATCTCTCCCTTGGCAGACTCCCCTATGCCCGGGTCTTCCGTTAGGTCTACCGGTTGGTCTCCTTGACTCACAAATATATATCTCTGGTCTAGACCTTCTCAGCAGGTCCTACACTCATAGGCACAGTAGCCTTCTGAGATGAAAAGTCAGTCTCATCTTGGTTATTTCAAAGACACCTTGACTCAACACATCCTTAGTCAAACTCATGACTTTTGCCCCTGTCTCTGGTCCTCTGCCCTGGACCTTTGAAGCAGCCTCTTACCTGGTCCACCCACATCCACTCCTGTCTCATCCAGTACATTCTCCACGATGTGGCCAGTGTGATCTTTTCAAAGGCAGATCCGACTTAACATCTTTTTTTCTAAAACTATTCATTAATCTTGGAATACGTATCGTAGAATAAAGATCAAAATACTCATCACGGCCCCCGCAGCCCTTGGCATTTTGACCCCAGCCCTCTTGTCCAGCTTCATTTCATATTACAGTTTCCCTTCTTTTTTCTACAGTGCCCCTTTCCCACGTTTTTGTTTTTTTTTTTTTTTCGGTACGCGGGCCTCTCACTGTTGTGGCCTCTCCCGTTGCGGAGCACAGGCTCCGGACGCGCAGGTTCAGCGGCCATGGCTCACGGGCCCAGCCGCTCTGAGGCATGTGGCATCCTCCTGGACCGGGGCATGAACCCTTGTCCCCTGAATCGGCAGGCGGACTCTCAACCACTGCGCCACCAGGGAAGCCCCCCACTTGTGTTTTTTTTGCAGCCATCATATTACCATGCTTCTTCTCTCCTAGGAATCTTTGCAAATGATGCTCCTTTTGCCTAGAATGCTTTTCTCTTCCCTCTTTGCCTTGTTAATCTCTACTTAGATTCCCTCTCAAAATTCCTCTTAAGTCAGCCCCTTTTGAATATATTTTTATCATATCAGGTACTTCTGCAGTTGTAACACTCACCCCAGTTGTAATTTTATGTTTACTCTTATGATTGATTTATCCACTAAAGCTTGTATCTGTTTTTTTTTTTCTCCTTTGGGTAATCTATATGTGAAGGAAGTTTATTTTTAACACTGTTATGATTTTGTTTAAAAACAAAAGGCGTACTGGAAAAAATTAAATACAGAAGTAAGCAAAGAACTGAAAACTGTTTCCCCTCGTATTTCATTGCCCTGAGATAACCCATAGTAACGTTTTGGTGTGGCTTTGCAGAAGTCAGTCTGCACGTACGTAAACATACGTATGTTTATATAAATGATTGTGTACACATATAGAGAAATGGGATCCTCTGTGGTGTTTGCCAGGCTGCTTGTTCTGTTCAGTGATATGTCGGAGACATCTTTCCATGTTGGTGTACTCTGTAACACCATATTGGATGCTTGTGTTGTTTCTGTGATACCCACGTACCGTGACTGACTTACAAGCTTATGTCGTCTACTTTACTGTGAACTCCACAAAGTTGGGGATACTTTCTGGAATATCTAACCATTGTTTCCCCACTACTTAGCTAGTGTTTGGCAAATAGTAGGCACTAAATAAATATTTATTGAACAAATGAGTCCCGTTTTACAGATGAGGAAACCGAGGCTTAAAGTGGTTAATTGAAAGCTTACTCGAGTTTCTTAGACATGCACTGTTTAGTTGTAAGTTCTAGAATTCCCCACAAATTAGCCAAAGAAAAGGGGAAAAAAGAACAGAGGGTAATTATTGAAGAATACAAGTGCAGGACTTGAAGCAAGAAGAGAACTCTGTCAGCAACCAGGAGGGTGGTACAGTGTCTCTGTCTGTCCTTTCCCTCTGCCCCTGTTCACGGGCTCTTTCTCTCCCTCAGCATGTGGGGTTCTCATCCTTGCTTCTCTCTGTTCATCTCTGTCCTGCTCGGTTGCAATGGCCATACAGCTCCTATTATCATCCACGTTCAAGGTCTGGGGGCACTGAACAACTGACTCACAGGGAAAACCATGGGAAAGTTGTCATGTTCCAATTAAATTCCTGGGAGAGAGATCAGATTGCCTGGGTCTTGCTTCCGAATCATTTCTGCCTATTAGGTGTCCATCCCAGAACCACTCCCTATCCAGTGTCCTCTGGGTGGGCCACCTGGTGCCAGTCCTCAGAATAGGTTGGAAGAGGTGATGTGTGGAGACAGCAGCCATCTTCCAAAGCATCTTCCATCACAGAGATGGCAGAGTGGAAATGCGAACTCTGTGCTCTTTGCATCATGCTTCCGTATGTTCCCCCAAAGTAAGCCAATCTCTGTCAAATTCACTTGTGAACTTTGAAATTCTCGGTAAAATCTGTGCTTTGATGTATGACCATTATATCTACCAATGGTGGGTGCTCCGTATCTGCCAGGTATCTTAAATGTGCTTAAATACTTCCTCTCATTAAACTTCATAATAGCCTGTTTTTATCCCCCTTTTGTTGGATGAGGAAACTGAGAACAGGAGAAGGTAGGTGATTTGATGAAAAATGTGGCACTCGAAATCTTCTGCTTACAAACGGAAAAAAAATCCCTACTAAGTTATGAGCTAAGAATATTGATATTGATACCTCTTTTACTGTGGCAAATCAGAAAGGAAGTAAGGCATATATGTAAACTTAGTTTTAGGATTTCCCCAATCTTGATGATATTAAGGAACTGCCAACATCTCTTTTGTTTGGAGCTTGAGTTACATGGAGCTCATCTCTTCTCAACTTCGAAGTGGCGCTTTAGAGCAATAACCAGTAACCAAAACGAGAAGTCATTAAAGAATACGTATTCTTAACTCTGCCTGAAATATACCGTTCTGTCATTCATGTTAGGGACTTTTCATTTATTAGGATTTATTGGCCCTACTAACACGTTAAATACAGAAGTGAGACCGTAACGTTATAATGAGTAAAGGTCGTATTAGGAGTCTCTGAAATGTATCATAGCAACAGCATAATGCAGTTTGATTCAGAGTTATACATAATTATATTTAAAGTGAGCTGTGGGTCATTTTAAACTGATATCTTATAGGATAAGCCTTCTAGAAGTAAGGCGTAAGGCATATGACAGGCTTAAAATGACCCCACTTACACCTTTTATAAAAAAGAACCTTACTTTGTGTTAGCTTCTCCGTCGGTGTCTTGGACGCAAGAGTCAGGCATGCTTTATTTGAAGTTATGGGGCCTGAAAGCCATAGAGGTAATTGAAGGAAAGATGCATGAGAGTCTTGTATTCAGCCAAGTGGAGAAGACATTTGGGTCTGTTGTTCCTGTTTGATCACTGGAATTCTGTGGAACCTCGGGAGATGAGATGGCTTCTTGGAGACTTTTGTATTTTTTTTTTTTTTTTTTTTTTTTTTTTTTTTTTTTTGCGGTACGCGGGCCACTATTGTGGCCTCTCCCATTGCGGAGCACAGGCTCCAGATGCGCAGGCTCAGCGGCCATGGCTCACGGGCACAGCCGCTCCGTGGCATGTGGGATCTTCCCGGACCGGGGCACGAACCCGTGTCCTCTGCATTGGCAGGTGGACTCTCAACCAGTGCGCCACCAGGGAAGCCCCATAATTATATTTAAAGTGAGCTGTGGGTCATTTTAAACTGATATCTTATAGGATAAGCCTTCTAGAAGTAAGGCGTAAGGCATATGACAGGCTTAAAATGACCCCACTTACACCTTTTATAAAAAAGAACCTTACTTTGTGTTAGCTTCTCCGTCGGTGTCTTGGACGCAAGAGTCAGGCATGCTTTATTTGAAGTTATGGGGCCTGAAAGCCATAGAGGTAATTGAAGGAAAGATGCATGAGAGTCTTGTATTCAGCCAAGTGGAGAAGACATTTGGGTCTGTTGTTCCTGTTTGATCACTGGAATTCTGTGGAACCTCGGGAGATGAGATGGCTTCTTGGAGACAAGCAGTGGGAGAGCTCTAAGGAGGACGCAGGTCTCCCCACTCTCCTGCCATCCAGTGTCTGGTGCCTGTAGTTAGTCGTGCTATGAAGACATAAACATAAAACCTTAAAATAAGGTGACACAAAAGGACAAATATTATATGATTCCACTTCTACGAAACCTCTAGAACAGGTAATTTCATAGAGACGGAAGTAGATTAGAGGTGACTGGTGATTAGAGGCGCTGGGTGAAGGGGTCATGGGGAGTTTTTGCTTTATGGGGACAGAGCTTCTGTTTGGGGTGATGACAAATTTCGGAAATAGTGGTGACAGTGGTGCAACGCTGTGTATGCCATTAACGCCACTTATGTTTAAAATGGCAAGTTTTTATTTAAAAATTTTTAAAGAGTGAAAAAAGAAAAAAAAGAACCTGCAGTGGGATGTTTTGCACAGTGCAGATCTTAGCAAGGGCATCAGTGGCAGGTCGCAGGGCCTCGGCTACTCCCTCCAGGATCCTGACGAGGTTGGGCTTGTTTTTCCTTGGCTCTCCAAGGGGATGAATCTTCGCATCCCTTCAGAACGCGGAGCACAGATTCTGGCTTCTGCCCTGTTATTTATTGCTGCCAGGCCAAGGGGAGCCAACCAAGGGCATCACACAGGTGCCAGACTGGGTTTGACTCTAACTGGCGTATGTGGTTTCTGAGGACCCAGCGTGCTATGCCCAAGGGACTGAATATGGAAATAGCTCGTTTCCTGCAGCTGGATTCCAAAAATAACCCCAAGACTCCTAAATAAACTGGAGTCCCTCATCAAGTTCCAAGCAATGGCACCTCCCTGTAGGTGAGGCCACATATGAGGCCCTTTGGGGACTTGGAATTAAACCCACATTGAATGGTCTCCAAGTCAGACTCGTTTTATAGAGAATTATTTTCTCCTCTTATACTGAGGTTGCTCTTTTATTCTTTAGAGTCTTAGACATAAATTGTGTGTGCGTGTGCGTTTGTGTGCGTGTGTGTGTGTTTGCGCGAGTGCGGGTAAGAAAGCATCCACAGTTCTGGCATTTATAATGGGGGGTTAAGAGCAGGTACCCTAGAGCCGGATTGTCCAGATTCAAATCGTGGGTCCTCCATGCAGAAGCCGTGTCATTTCCACAAGGAACTTAACTCCCCGGGGGTTGTTATTACGTATTAAATGAATTAATACAGAAGAAGTGCTCAAGACAGTGCCTGGCCCATAGTAAGTACTCAATGGATGTGAGCCATTATTGTTAGCAGTCATAGTGGTGGTCTGAGTACTAGTGTGTTTGTTTTTTTGGATGCTATGTAAGAAGCAAGTTGTGTTTGGGGAAAGAGAGTGCATAGGAAGATAACATAACAGGTGGAAATGAAGGACACGTTAGGAAGACATGAAGTGCTGAGAGGTGACACGTGTCTGAAACAACTGGAGACCCTTCAACCTGTTGCCATTCAGTTTAATCTAAGGTGAGATTTGTAAATAAATTTATTTTTGTCATTTTTTAGATTCCACGTATAAATGATATCGTATGGTATTTGTCTTTGTCTGACTTACTTCATTTAGTATGATGATCTCTAGGTCCATCCGTGTTGCTGCAAGTGGCATTAATAGACTCACAGACATAGAAAACAAGCTTATGGTTACCAAAGGGGAAAGCGGGGGAGGGATAAATTAGGAGTTTGGGATTAGCAGGTACAAACTACTATATACAAAATAGGTAATGCATACCGCAAGGAAGAGTAGCCCCCGCTCGCGGCAACTAGAGAAAGTCCCTGCACAGCAATGAAGACCCAGCAGAGCCAAAAGTAAATAAATAAATAAACAAAATAGATAAACAACAAGGACCTACTGTATAGCACAGGGAACTATATTCAATACCTTGTAATAACCTATAATGGAAAAGAATCTGAAAAAGAATATATATATGTATATCTGAATCACTTTGCTGTACACCTGAAACTAACACAACATTGTAAATCAACTGTACTTCAGTAAACATGAATAGATAGAGAGATAGATTGTAGAAGGGCTATGGTCGTGAATAGATAACATAACCATTTGAAGACTGCAGTCGTGGAGCTAACAATGGAAAGTATCAGTGTGGTAGAAACTCTCATCTATACGCACACAAAGGGTGTGTGTGTTCGATAAAAGGTCCCTGGCTAGGTAGTTGAACTTCCTGAATTTGTAAATAAAAAATGGCATCTGAGAACTTAAGTGACTTACCCTAAGTAATATTCACTTTAAAAGGGATCTGGAAATTTCTCATTGAAGGCCCTTTTCATTATTCTGTGGACAGTTTTCCACACATCTTGTGAACAAGGAATGAAAAGGTTATTTTGCCAAGTTCCTAATTTGTCAGAATGTACCTAGTATTTGACCAAAAAAAAGAGGAAGATTAGTGGAGTTAGGGCAGAGGTTTGAAAGATTTACAGCATATATGTAATTGCTTTGGCAATAAAACACCTGGAGGCATGAATGATAACCGTTTACATTGATGTTAAGAGTTAGAACCGATACTGAATAATGTAAGGCAAGGCAGCATTCAGCAGTGAACATTGTGGGGTTTTTTCCTTGCATGAGAACAAATTGCTCATCCCCTCTTGTGACTTCATGCAGAAACCGACCCTGACATGCACAGTCACTTTCGTTGTTCAAGGGTAACCCTGGTACCTGTGCCTATGGTGACGATTGTTATGTGTAAGCCTTGACACTAGCACATAAGCTCATTGAGAACATCATTCGGATGTTTGTACCTTCCTGTATATCTAGCAAATATCTTTCATTTTGCTGCTACTCAGTAATTATTTCTGAATGAATAATGGATGAATATACAGTAGAACAAGGAGTTCATGCCATTATAGACAATAGATTCTTTTTAATTTTTATTTTATATCGGAGTATAGTTGATTAACAATGTTGTGTTAGTTTCAGGTGTACAGCAAAGTGATTCAATTATACATATATCTATTCTTTTTTAAGTTCTTTTCCCATTTAGGTTATTACAGAATATTGAGCAGAGTTCCATGTGCTATACAGTAGGTCCTTGTTGGTTATCTATTTTAAATATAGCAGTGTGTACATGTCAATCCCAAACTCCCAATCTATCTCTCGCCCCTACCCTTTCCCCCCGGTAACCATAAGTTTGTTCTCTAAGTCTGTGAGTCTGTTTCTGTTTTGTAAATAAGTTCATTTGTATCATTTTTTTTAGTTTCCACATATAAGTGATATCATATGATATTTGTCTTTCTCTGTCTGACTTTTAGTTCACTTAGTATGATAATCTCCAGGTCCATCCATGTTGCTGCACATGGCATTATTTAATTCTTTTTATGGCTGAGTAATATTCCATTGTATATATGTACCACATCTTCTTTATCCATTCGTCTGTCGATGGACATTTAGGTTGCTTCCATGTCTTGGCTATTGTAAACAGTGCTACAGTGGACATTGGTGTGCATGTGTATCCTTTCGAACCATGGTTTTCTCTGGATATATGCCCAGGAGTGGGATTGTAGGATCGCACGGTAGCTCTAGTTTCTTAAAGAACTTCCACACTGTTCTTCATAGTGGCTGTAGCTATTTATCAATACATTTCCACCAACAGTGTAGGAGGGTTACCTTTTCTCCACACCCTCTCCAGCATTTATTGTTTGTAGGTTTTTTGGTGATGGCCATGACCAGTGTGAGGTTATATCTCATTGTATTTTTTTCTTTTATTGGCGGTACTTGGGCCTCTCACTGCTGTGGCCTCTCCCGTTGCAGAGCACAGGCTCCGGACGCTCAGGCTCAGCGGCCGTGGCTCACGGGCCCAGCCGCTCCGCGGCACGTGGGATCCTCCCGGACCGGGGCACGAACCCGTGTACCCCGCATCGGCAGGCGGACTCTCAACCACTGCGCCACCAGGGAAGCCCTCTCATTGCATTTTTGATTTGCATTTCCCTAATAATTAGCAATGTTGAGCATCTTTTCATGTGTCTCTTGGCCTTCTATATGTATAGACAATAGATTCATAATAACACCTACCCAAATGACCTTAGTAATACTTAATAAAATATTTTCTTTGGTTCCTTCTTCAACCATCCAAATTCTGCTTAAGCTGGGTAAGATTTCTTCCTTAAAACATTGTTAACAATTATTTAAACCGTTTCTCTTGATAATTGACAGTAGCCAATGAACTACAGGTTTAAAAATATAGAAATCAAGTGACAGTTGGAGACCAGTTCCCTCAACTACTGTCAAAAGAAACATTTAAAACTGTAAATGGTTCCGGTCTGACCAGCTGACTGGGCGCTGCATAGCCCACACTTGCTCCTTTGTCCAAGACCTCGTCCCCGTCTGCTGATTCATCTCTTGTCAGGTTTGACCTTCTCGCCAGATGGTAGGCTCCTTAGGTGACTTGATGTTTTTGTATTAATTATGAAAGTCATAATCGTGTTTACTACTTGTATGAAATATGGGAATACTAATGAAACGTAAACCCACAGCCCATCTTAAGGAATAGAATGTTACCAGCACATTCAAGTCCCCTCTGTGCTTTCTGCAATTCCGTTGCCCTCTGCACGTCATCAACCCCGATTTTGTGCTTACCACATCTTTGTTATTCTCTTTCCAGTTTTTCTACTTATGTACGTATCATAATAGTAATTTTGCATGTTTGGAATCTACTGTAAATGGAAACATACTATACGTATTCTTTTATATCTTGTTTTTTTCAATCAGCATTATAATCATGAGACTTGCTCATGTTGAACCTGTAGCTATAGTTCTTCCATTTTCACTGTTTTTAGCAATTTCTTGCCTGTCTCTCTCCCTCCTTCCCTCCCTCCCTTTCGTCCACGTAGATTTATTGAATTCTTTTCATATGGCAGACACTGTTCTAGGCTCTGTGGAGAGACACAGCAGTAAATAAAGCAATCTCAGAATTCTTGCCCTCGTGGAGCTTCAATTCCAGGTGGGGACACAGATACTAAACAAAATTAATTGTTACCATATTTGTATATTAGATGTTCATCATTGTTATACAGAAAGCTAAAGCATGACAGAGGTTAGGGAGCCTGGTATGCAGGGATGATTTTCAAGGGAAAATCATTGAAAGGGATGGTTAGGGAATACGGCACAACTCATTTAACTGTTTTCCTGCTGATGGCATTTGCTTGTTTCGTTTTGAGCCATTATGAACACTGCTTTGTGTGTCTTCAGCTGCAGAGGTACAGAGTTATCTCCCAGGTATATATATTCCTAGGGGTGGGACTGCTGACTTCTCTAAAAGTGCCAAATGGTTTTTCATTGATAGTGATTTATTCGTCTTTGCATCTTTAGAAGCTAGCACAGTGCATGGCACAGAGTTGGGCTAATATTTGCTTGACTAAGTGGAACTTCATTGCAGAAGCAGGAACAACAGGGGTTGATATTCAAAATCTCCTTCACCGTGTTGATTGTGCTCTGCTGTCAAGGTGTTGGACCTTGAGTGGAAAGCAGAAATTGGCCTTCCATTTGTCTTCTGTGCTAAATTATTCTTAGGGAATGCCTTCCGACATTTGCCAAGTTCATGTTGGCTGTGACAGTTGGAGTTGCTAAAGCCTCTTTAATAATGAGGGAACACTGCAAGTAGATTCTAGCTGTTTACTGCAAGTATCTCTCACTCTTCTGTTTGAAACAACACTTGAAGAAGCCAAGTCCTCTTTTTGGGACGCCCTGCCCGCCCTTCCTCTGTGCTCCTGGCTTCTGAAGCCTAAGGAGACAGTGCTCTAGCTTCTTGTACGGAATCACAAGTCTCCACTTGAACTTTCCCCTTTGTACATTCCTGTCTGGCTGATGTTTTGGCAAACAGAATGTTACACTTTAAAATTGATCCTTGCTTGCTTGTGGAAAATAAATCTAAGGTACTTGGGGAATTATTTGGGCTTGGGAAGGCTTGATGCCTCATAAAATGAGGTTCTGGACTGAAATACCCTTGAAATATGTCAAGCCCCAGAGTTGTGTCTTTACTTTCTAAATATTTAAAATAAAAATGGGTGGTTATATCCAGTCACTCTGTGTATGAGTGTCTCATCATGTTAAAAAACGTCCAGTCTCAGCATTTAATATAAACAAATTCATTTCTTATGAAGCCCTTTTGAGACGTGATCATTGGAAACTGTTCGTCCTGGTTAGCATATTTAACAGATGAATTAGGAGTGCTTTTTTTTTTTAACAGTCCTCATTCTTTCCGGTATATATTGAACCCTTTAGTTACCAGCTAACTTTTCTTTATTAAAAGTTGGGGTAAAATATTCTTCCTGCCAAAGGGTTCTTGACATATATGTTATAAGATTCCTATGTACTTCTCTCTGCTCCATCATAATAAAAGTCGTAAAGTGCATTTTTGTCATATTAATGCAAAACAACAGAACAGTTGGGCCTTTTTTTCTCATTTTAGTGTAATTGATCATTCTTAAATTTTGGCTCTAGCTTGTTTTTTTCAGTACGTGGGCCTCTCACTGTTGTGGCCTTTCCCGTTGCGGAGCACAGGCTCCGGACGCGCAGGCTCAGCGGCCATGGCCCACGGGCCCAGCCGCTCCGTGGCATGTGGGATCTTCCCGGACCGGGGCACGAACCCGTGTCCCCTGCATCGGCAGGCGGTCTCTCAACCACTGCGCCACCAGGGAAGCCCCTGGCTCTAGCTTTTAACAGTAATTTTCATCTTCAGTCTGGTGGATAGGTCAGTTATGATGTCAATGATATGTGTGTGTGTGTGTGTGTATATATATATATATATATATATATGTGTGCATGTGTATGCATATGACATATTTGGTGAAATTTACTCTCAAAGAAGATGTTAAAAGTAAACGCCAGTGTTTGTGAGATTTATTGAATAAATACATAAAAAAGAGACACACACTCTCAACATCCATTAGAGCAAGAAATGAAAAAAGGAATTAAAAAAAGCCTGAATTGCCGTTCAGTATAGAAAAAAGTATTAGTCACCATATGCCCAAAATACATTCAAAAGGTATAAGGTTTGCTCTTTTGGTTCCTGTACTGACGATGCATAGCACTGATATTAAAAGGCCTGGTAACAGTTATGTAGTCTTTATTAAAAAAAGTAAACATTTCAAGTCTTTCAGCACATAAGAAAGATGTTACATTGTATTTGTGTGTGGCTTCCTTTTGAAATAAAGATACAACTTTGGAAAAGTAAAACTAAGCATTTATGGATGTTTCTAGTATGTCACTATTAAAATAACAGTAATAAAAATAGTACATTTCCCTATTTTTAGAGAGAAAAAGGCACATGATCTTTCCCATTAAAGTGAATGGCAGTTGGCTGCATTTCCCTATCTTTCTGATATGATTTTTCCATGCCATAAAAGTATGATTAGCTTGTGCTTAAGAAAAATTTGTCAAGTTTCCATGGAGAAAATATCTATTGAAACCTAGACTGTTTCTAACGTGACACCATATTTTTACAACAAAAATGTGAAGCTGAGGAAGGGTAATAGTCACGCTGAAGGAAACCTTCATTTTCATTCAACAAAACAGTTTTATTATATTTGTGAGAGTAGAAAAGGGAAAAATGCGGTCTTTGTTAGAGACCCGCCATGTCATGTTGTGTAAGGCAAGGTTCTCTAGAGAAACAGAACCAGCAGGATGTGTGTGTGTGTGTGTGTGTGTGTGTGTATGTCCGCACGCCCACACGCATAGGAATTGGCTCACACAGTTACGGAGGCTGACAGTCCCAAGATCTGCAGTTGGTAAGCTGAAGACCCAGGAGGGCAGATGGTGTGGATCCAGACTGAGTTTGAAGGCCTGGGAACCAGGAGAGCCAATTGTACGGTTCTAGTGAATGCCTGCAGGTTCAGCACCCAGAAAGAGCCAGTGTTTTCTGTTCAGGTCTGAAGTCAGTAAGAAAACTGAAGTCCCAGCTCAAGGCAGTCAGGCAAGGAGGAGTTCCCTCTTACTCACTGGAAGGGCAGCCTTTTTGTTCTCTTGTCTTCAACTGATTGAACGAGGCCCACCTACACTAGAGAGGGCAATCTGCTTTTCTCAGTCTGCAGCTTCAAACGTTAACCTCATCCAACACACTGTCACAGACACATGAAGAATAATGTTAGACCAAATACCTGGGCACTGTGTCATTCAGTCAGAGTGACATAAAATTAACCATTATCCACATCAAAAAAAAAAAAAAGATGTTATTTTTGAAGGATAGGAGGAGAAAATCACAGAGGATGGGAGAATAAGGCAGTTACAGGAATCTGTCCTGGAAAATTCACATCTCTTCTGTGTCCTGTATTGAAAATAGATTGAAGATGATGTAAAATGCTTCAGGCTGTAGACATTTTAATGTTTTAGCAAGAGAAGAGTGTGGGGTCCAAGGTCACTGTTACATTGAGAGAGAATTTGGATAGGAATAAGACTCAGATTGAGCAGGTTTCCCAAAACCTGTGCTCCAGGACCTTTTTAAAACTTCGGAGCATAAGCAGTAAAAATAAACAGCTAGCATTTCAATTATAAGTGCATTTGGCAAAGAAGCACTGGCTTCTCTTGTTTTATTTAGGCCGGCAGACTTAGGAATACCAAACAATAGTTGAGTAATTTCCCCCAAGGATGCCTATAAAGCATTTAATTCAGTTTGGTGAACTTGAGTAAGCACCCTGTGCACGGCGCTGAGCTGGGTGTGATTATATGGGACGTGACTCGGAGCAAACACTCAAGGACAGAAAGGACCTTGGCTTTCTAAATGTGAACATGACCTTTGGGAGCTAGACGCTAGTTCCAACCCTGGAAACTGTGTTTTGTACAAGAAGCAGGCTTCTGAGAAACATATTTTACTGCAAATGAGTAGATATTGCAAGCATTTGAAAAAACATATGGCTACTTTTCTGCAGTCTCTGAAAGAGTTTTGAATGCCAGGGGCTTCTTAGCACTGGTGTGTGAAATGCAGCGTTCTGCTTTGTATTTCCCTCTTTCCTGACCTATCTGTAGTGACTGTCCTTTCTCCTGGAAACTGGTAGTCAGTTCTGAAATAGATGTGGTATGTATACCAGAGAAAGGTTGTCAGAAAGAGTTTATGGCAGGCCCGCTTTTTCTCCCAAATTATAGACATTGAGTCTCACAGGCTCCTTCCAGTGGTGGAGCTGAGAAAACAGTCATTTTTATCAAAGTGATGTGTGTTTGCTGCTGATCTGGTTCATACTGTACTGCCACACTTGCAAAAATTTTAAACCTGTAGCACCCTGAGGGCACCAGCATCACTTTTCAGGACTTTTTCCCCCTTGTTTCTTTTTTTTTAGACTTTATTTTTTAGAACAGTTTCAAGTTCACATCAAAATTGCATGGCAAGTACAGAAATGTTCCGTATATCTTTTGACCCTATACCTGCGTAGCCTTCCTATTCTCAACATTCCCCACCAGAGTGAGACATTAGTTCCAATTGATGAGCGCACACTGATACATCATTATCACCCAGAGTCGAAGGTGACATTAGGGTTCACATAGATGTTGTACATTCTGTGAGTTTGTGTAATGACACGTATCCATCCACAATTACAGTATCATACAAAGTAGTTTCACTGCCCTGAAAATCCTCTGTGCTCCACCTGTTCGTGCTTTCCTGCCTCCTAACTTAGGGGACCTTTTTTTTTTTCCTATGGATAATTAATGACTACTGTACTTTTAGATCTCTACTTAGTTCATACATTTTGTCAATACAAAAAAAAATTCACTTTTTCATCCAGACTATAGAGGAGAATATTAAACATTTCAAAATTTTCATATTCTACTCTACAGTTAGGAAGAAGAAAAAAAAACATTTTTTGTATTGCGAAAATGTATGAACTAAATAGAAATGTAGAGAATCACAGAACTGGATTGGAGGGAAAGTTAGTGAATACTGAATTGAATTCTTTCATCTTATACATCAGGAAACGGAGGCCATGAAAAATTAAGGTGTTTGCCCAACTATAAGTGAAATATGTCTAAAAATGTTTCCCGGTTTGTAGGAAAAGATATCTCCAAAGTTTATTTTTCTTCTCAATAAAACTATACTGGTTGAATTGAATTATTTAGAAAATGTGAGTGTCTGCTTGCAGATCAGCTTCAGCGCCCATTACTTGGGGGTCTAGATGGTCTTCATTAAGAGCTCCTTTCCTTTTCCGTAAGCCTGTCTCTTTCTTGTCATCAGAATTATGCTATTCTGCTGGAGTCAGAGTGTGCACGTCCAAGGTAAAGGAGGTGACCAGGGTCTGTGGCTGTCCAGCTCTACGGAAGGCCAGAGATGGTCCACCTCTCACTCCAGGCAGCCCCTGCGCACTTGCCAGCTCTCAAAAAATGCCTTCCAGTGTCAGGTTGTAGGGTGTGTGTCTTCTGCTGTCCACATACCCCTCAGCTGAAACTTGGAAGACAGTTGCCCCTCATCTGACTGTAACTGTGTGGGCTGGTTCCTTCTGAGCTTCTGGTTTATAGCTGTGCTTTCATTTAGTGTCATTTATTAATGACATTTTAAATACAACTTTAAAATGTCATTGTTCCAGCAGCTAAACGTCTTTTTTCCACAGGCAATTCAAATCCCAAAACAGAACTGAAATCATAAAACGTAACCAAGAGTTTGATTCTACTATTTAAATCAGCAGCGGCTTAACATTTTTTCTCTGTTTCCAAATGATGCCTTTTAACTAGCAAAGTAGAAACTGAGAAATGTCGTAGCTTGGCCATCATTTCTTTAAAATTATACTAGCAGCAATTGAAGTGACTTCTGGAGAATCTTCTAAGACCTCTGAACTGTGACCTACCCCACAGTAATTGGAAAATGAACAGGTGTGGCATGCCAGAAGATTAAAGTTTTTGCTTTAAAATAGAGAGGTGGAGTAGGGCTTGAGACAGTGATTTGAGTCCAGTGACATTTCCCCTCTACAAATATGTAAATAGTTTATAATAATAAAATTATTTGACCACGGTATAGACATACTTTTTCAGAGGAAGTATTTTCCTTTTTTTTTTTTTTTTTTTTTCCAGTTCCTGTTTACGTACATATGAGGTGGTAGCTTGGCATTTTGAGCTGATAACATTTGGATGGAGTTTGTGTGAGTGGGCATGGAATCACCCTGGAACCACCTGGGTGACATAAAGGAGAATAAGGCTTTTGGGTGCGATTCCCTCTGGCACCTGTAGATCTCTGTCTCTTGATCATTAATGCTTTCTTCCATTGTGACGGGGTTTAGCAGTGCCGTGACAAATTCAAGTGCCTTCATGGCTGGGCAGATAAGATGAATGACTACATCATTTGGTCGGGGCCGGGAGGGAGGGGGGAGGGGTCTTTCACCCTGGTCTTAGCACAGAGATTTAGCCCAGAATTGTCAGAGCTTCCAGGTTGCCTTTTCTCAGAATCCCATTTTTTCAAGGGATTCTAAAAAAAAAAAAAATTTGTATTTTTATGTGAAATATCCAATTTAAAAATTTTTAATTAAAAAAAAACAAACAAACACCACGTGGACCAAATCAAAGATGTCTCTGATTCCCTGGTTTGTGATTCTGGGTGTCAGGTTCCCAGGTCTGTCCACATGTTTTTAACATTTACTACTGGAAGAAACTTGCCATAGTAATTTAACCTTTCTGGGGTGTAGTTTTTACTTTTTAAAGTTGAAGTAATGATGCTTGCTTTAGAAAATGATGAGGATGAAATCAGAGAGGGAAAATGGAAACACTTCGTAATTGCAGAGTCTTTTAGAGGCTTTGAATATTACATGCAAGGACAAAATGTGGTAACGTTCCAAATAGCTTCAGCAGAACCACCGGTAGTGGCCCCGGCTTGTGGCAGCTGCTTCACAGCTGTATCCCACTAGCTAAACGGTGAACGAACGAGGCTAAAACGAGGAGGAACCAGCCTAGCTCTTTTGCTGAAATACCAAACAGAGGCCAATGACCAGCAGCTCTGTTTATTGTGTCCTCTTTGACTTTGAAGAAGAAGATGGTATTTAGATTGTGGACAACTGACTTAAAGACAGATGTGTCCCTTGGGGGTGGGAATTTGAATTGATGGCTGCAGTTAGGGGCTTTGAGGGGCTGGAAGTGAGCCCCTGTCATGCTGGCTGGTATGGCTGCACCTTAACTCAGAAAGTAAATGGCTTAAAGCCAGGGTGAGGTGAGGGCATAGATTCTGGAAACCAGCACTCTACCTCTCCCTTCATGCCCATGCCAAGCATTGTGTACCCTATGCCCCCTGACCCACCCTTGTATAGCCCTTTCTCCTTTTTATACTTTTCCATTTTTGAGGCAGACTCTCTTGATTTATATTAACTCAAGTTTACCCAGGTACACATAGAGTTTTTGTTTGTTAGGGAAGGATCAGTAAGAGACCCAGAGAATATTGTCTGACTGTAGGTCTTGCAAAAAGCCTGCAGGATCCAGTTTTGTTCCTCAGGCAAAACTGACCATTTCCCCTCCTCCAGCTTGTGTCCCATAGAACCTGGGTATGCCTCTGTTATTGCACTTTTTTGTTTATAGCAGATGTTTGTCTTCTATAATCGACTGTGAAATCTTTCAAGGGACACTGCTCAAAGGTGATTTATTTTTAACTCTAAGGCCCAATGAGCAAAACAGCAGCTCAATAAATGTTTGCTCAATTGCATTGAGTGACTCTGAGCCCACCATGTCTTCAAGTCTCTGGAGAATGTGTTTACAAAACGAAAAGCATTCTCATTCACTCTAAATAGAGGGAACAGGAATGAGTGGCAAGGAATAATACTACAGCAGAAAGTTTCAAGGAAGGCTTGAAACTGCCCTGCCAATAAGATGGTCAAGCTAGCTAGAAAAATATTTTTTTTTTCTTTTTATAAAAAGTCACGGTGAGATGGTAGTTTTAATTTTCTTAGTAGAAGGGGGAAGAGGGCAGCTGTGATGGCTTTTTTAGTGAAGGTGATGTTGGCTGAAGGGAGAATCCTGCAGTGGGGATCCCTCAGTACTGCAAAGAAGGGCAGTGTTACTGATGCACTGTGGGATTTTCTTTGTTTCCCCCAGAATTAAGATGGTCTTGTGCAAGCAGTGGCTTCTGCCAACGTAAACTAGATACTTTCTGATGCTAGACGATGCCCTGTTCCCCTCATTGGATGCCCTTCTTCGGCTGGTCGGCACTAATGAGTAATGTCAATATGCCTCACATCTCTGTAGACCATGAATATAAGGTCATCCATTCAAATTGGTAGTTTACTATGTGGTCCTTGATTTGTACTATCATAAATATAGATAAGCATTAATAAACATTTGTCCCATTTACATCAACTCCCCCACCAAAGAAAAATAATATAGCTGGAAAATTTTGAGTCATATAGACATGTCCTAAAGCTGATAATATAGAATTGAGTGTTCCCCTACATTGGATATCTTGCTGAGGCAGAATGAAGCCCATAATTTCCTTACTTCTAGGAAACTCTTTTAAGACTTCTGAGGGCAATTTATTTTTCCCAGAAATCCTTTGGTAGCTTTTTATTGTTTATACCTGTCCTTATTATTATTTCAAAAATATTGCAAATATTTGGCAAGTCTTGTAGGTACAATAACTCTGTAATAATATACATCTTTTAAAATTCAGAAATATTTTACGAATGCAGAAACTGTGCCATCTCCAGAGTGGTTTGTTATATAACAGCTTTGGCTTAAAAAATAAACTTTAATGCCTCCAGCTTAAAAGTACAAAGGGAGAAAATATGGTTTAACAACAGAAGTACTTACTGAGCAGGAACTTACCAGATTCCATAAAATAATTCAGGTTCAACCCGATATTCACCAGTGTAAGAGAAGAGTGTTTTTTAGGGTAAAATAAATTCAAATCTTAGCAGCCTTTGGATATGTCTTTCATTATTTTATGAAGAAATGTTTTGTGATGTGTTAATATTTCTGGACTATTGAAATTAGATTAAGACTAAATATAAACTATGAAGGATTGAAGTAATCCAGTAACTTCATTACTCATGCATGCCCTGGAAGTTTCCATGTGAAGAAAGTTCTGTTTGCCCTAAGGTAAAGTTTCACTCTATGTTGGTGTTTAATATTTAATGCTGGAGAGAGTGAGAGCGCGGGCCTGATGGTGGGCTGCCCTTAAGCCTGCACTAATTATGGCACTTGGGCTATCGGCTGGAATGTTCTGGTAGCAGCCAACCTTAGGTCGTTTGCTTTAAATAAAACTAGGGCTTTTTGGTGTAGGAGTTGGGATGGTGGAAAGTAAAAAAACAGAAAACAGCATAAAAATGAAACAAATCAACTAGAATCAGGATAAGTACTAAGCTAGTTGCTCATATTTCTTAGTTATCCAGACTTGAAATCTGTGTCGTCATCCTTGATTCTACCTTTTCCCTTTAAATTGAGCACATCTAAATTGGAAGATCTCTTGAATCTCTTCCCTGTCTCCTTTAATGGTCTTTCCGATATATTTTTTGTTCCCTGCAGCCCCATGCTGGGATGATTTAGTGGTAAGACTGGTGGGAGAACAAGTATGACTCAAATACTTGCATCGAGTGTAAGTCAACCAAATGTAGAATTGCATCCAAGTCGGGAGCTTTCAAAGGAAAGATGTGCTGTAAGAGCCTGTTATAAGGCAGGGAGATGAGGGAGCCTGCCTGGGGGAAGTGATGACTTTGCTGGGATCTGAAGGGTGGCTTAGAGTTTAACAGTCCAAATAAGGAGACCAAGCTCTTGGCGGATGGAACTGTGCATACGGTGGCCCTGTGGCGGGGTGAGCATGGCAAACTTGCGGGACCGAGTCATTGGTGTCTGGTTTCTGATGATGGTCAGGCCTTGCTGAGGCATTTTGTACATATCATAAGGTCACTGGGAAGCCATTGAAGAAGTTTAAGTGAAGTGGTGTTGTGGTTAGGTTTGGAATTTGACCTAATGACTTGGTGTTGGCAATAGGGAAGCAAGAATGAATTTGAGTCAGTTAAGTCAAGACTGTCATGGAAACAGTCAAGCAAAGGAACGTGGCAGGTTGGGCTAAGGAGGTGCAGATAGAGGGCAGAGAACAGGAGGGATCTGAGAGATGCGTGCAAGGTCATATCCACAGGACCTGCTGGTAGGTTGGGTCGGGGGATGAAAGTGTGACATGCAAATATCTGGCCTGTGTGACTGGATAGGATGTGGTACCGTTTCCAGAGAGAAGGGACATAGAGAGCACTAGGCTGTGTGGGGGATATCATGAGTTCAGTTCGGGACGTGGTGAGTTTGAGGCGACTTCAACATGTCCAAGGGGGGGAGGTTAAAAAATAGGCAGTTACTGCTGCCACTCTGAGTGTGAGGCGACGTCCAGGAGGAGAATTTCCAAACCACGTGCATTCGGATGAGAACTGAAAGCAGCCGTGAGAACATCCAGGGAAAATAAATGAGAAGAAATGACTACAGGGTGCCCCGCCCCCTGGGGGAATCTGACCTGCGCTGGGTGAGCCTGAAAGGGAGTCAATCAGGAGTGTTCCCATGGCAACCAAGGGAAGCTGGTGTTTTATTTTGGGCTTCTCGCTTTAGACATGAAACTCGACTTCCTGCCTTTGTCTCTTCCCTGGATCCTTTATTTTAAGAGCTTTTGAAAGATTAATTTTCTGAATTACAGTTTTACTCTTTTGTCAGAAATGTTCAGAGGTTCTCCATTTTGTACACAGTTTAACACCCTCCAAGGTCTGGTTTCCATCCACCTTATTCTCCTTTACTGCCCTAGTCAGACCCTGTGAACGGAGGGAGTTGAGCCACTTGTTTTTATTCTCTGTTGTTATATGCCTTTGATTTTCCATCATGGTGGTGTTTTTCTCTTGTAATTTCAACTAGAAATTTCAACTTACCCACTGTCTATGTCCAAGTCCCCACCAACCTTCATGGTCTAGCTCAAAGGCTTTTAAGAACTGTCCAGGGATCCAGATGCTTATGTAACTGACCTGGATGTAAGCCTGTCCATTGGTAGTTTGAAGAAGCTCTCCCAAATGACTTGAATATACAGCCAGGTTTGAGAAGGTCTAGTCTATATGTCTCAGATCTTAATGGGTCCCTAAACTCCCTAACATGGCAGGACCCAGTTCTCTCTTATCTCTTTATCTCATGCCTTGAATCCTGATAGGTGTGCAATGCATGTTGATCAAATGAATTGATGATTTATCATTTACAATATCTGAGGCATCTTGTAAACCTTTCTTCCAATATTTCTTATATATTTTAGTTTCTTGATTATTTTTGGTGACTGTTCAATGTTTTCCCTCTCCTTTCCTTTCTGTTGGTTTCTAAAGTTTCTACATCATCTAGACAAGTTAAATAGACTTTGCTTATATAGGTAGCTCTGCTAAAGTCCCAGTGTATAAATGGAAAATGTCACTCTCAGAAGAGGAAATGCTCTGGAAGCATTTTGGGACAGTGTGAGGTTTGAAGTTTCCCCCCCTTTGCATTGGCCTAGACAATACTGCCTCTTGAGCAGAGAACATAGTGGGCTCATTTGAGCACCTTGGACAGAGATAGGCTAATTGCATCTATATGGCCATGCAGCACTGAAAGCTATTTGGCTTTACCTTGTTGTCATTGGGTTAGATTAGTGGTTCTCAGTGGGGACAGTTTTGCTCCCTAGGTGACGTTCGACTCTCTGGAGACATTTTTGGTTGTCACAACTTGGAGAGGGTGCTCCTGGCCTCTAGTTGGTAGAAGCCATGGAGGCTGCTAAATGCAGAGGACAGGCTCTCAAAACAAAGAATTATTTGGCTTAAATCAAAATGTTGGAGTGCCAGGATTGAGAAACCCTGGATTAGCAAAAGCCGGCTCAAAAAAATCTCTTGTCTGCTTTCTTCCAACCTGAGATATGGAGCATTCCAGGCTTGCGGCTAACTCATTCGGACGTGGAGATGTGTTTTCACATAAATTTCCTCCCGTTGTGCACTTATTTATGTGTTTTTTCGTTTGTGTGTGTGTAGTTTGCCTTTTCTGTGAAACATGAAATACATCTAGAGTTTGATTCTTGGATCATCCCCACAAGAGGATTAAAAATCACATGAAAGACAGTTATCTTCTTGGAGTTTTCTTGGTTCTTTTCAGTTATAACAGCTTTCTGTTGTGAATGATCAGAAAAGACATATGCTTTTGCATTAGAGGAACCTATGGTTAGCCTCATTCTTTTAGGTTAGCTGTTTCTTTCTTGGTGGCTTCATATTTTAAGTCTGTGATAATAACTGAGTATTGCTTTACTTTAAAATACAGTTTTTGGGGCTTCCCTGGTGGCGCAGTGGTTGGGAGTCCGCCTGCCGATGCAGGGGACGCGGGTTCGTGCCCCGGTCTGGGAGGATCCCACGTGCCGCGGAGTGGCTGGCCCGTGACCCATGGCTGCTGAGCCTGCGCGTCCGGACCCTGTGCTCCGCAACGGGAGAGGCCACAGCAGTGAGAGGCCCGCATAGCGCAAAAAAAAAAAAAAAAAAAAAAAAAAAAAAAAAATACAGTTTTTGTTTCTTTGTCCGTAGTATTTGGACCGCTTAGCTGAACATTTCCTCTCCTATGAAGAATGGCTGGTAACTATAGCTATCATTTTCTTATGTCTTGCACTTCAGTTGTTTTCAAGCTGGCATGCAATAATATAAGTTGAATGAAATATATTAAATATTGTTTATGTCTATTGGGAAATATGGTGTAATCTCAGGCTACTTATTTTGTTTCTGTTTTAGCACGTCCAATATGCCTGTCTCATTGCATGCCAGTCTAGGGAGCAAAGAGCTGCAGTTTTCTACAAAAGAACAACAAGAGACCTATAAACCTATAAATTATTGGCAACTCACATCCCTGGTCTTTGACGATACATTCTCAATTCCCTGCTTTAGTTTGTACCATAAGGTTTTGTGTTTGATTTATATTTTTAAATGGGAACTGGGTTTAGTGGTTTATTAAATAATGTCAAAAATAATGTTTGTCAGAGAAATTCTTAATATCGTATTTTCTTTTAGGCATTAAAATTGGTTTATAGCTCACTACTTTTGTAGCAACATGAAAGATGATGACTTTTGAATCTAATGGTTAAAGTTTCATAGTAGGATGGTAACATTTAAGTAGCTAGACTTTATAAATAAGCAAGAAGCTATGTCTTTGGAATTAAGAATAATATTTATGTTGTTAGTGAATGGCAACATTCACCAGGCAAAGTTGATGTAGAGCCCTTGCTTAACTTAACAGCTGGTGTGGCTCACTGGCATTTAAGATACATGCCTTTAAAAAGGTTGATTTTTTTTTTTTTTTTTTTTTTTTTTTTTTTATAATTTTTTTGT
>NW_020172817.1:3298064-3527560 GCF_003031525.2 Neophocaena asiaeorientalis asiaeorientalis | reverse complement strand
TTTTTTTTTTTTTTTTTTTTTTTTTTTTTGTCCTTAATAACTTGTTGGAGCCATAAAGTTTAGATGAGATAGTTGGCTGTCTGAAGTTTGGTCCATCAGTTAGGAAAATCATTCCCAAGCGTGGATGCATCTCATTACAGTAGGTCATCACTACACTTTTGACACTCTGATTATCTATTTGTCTGACTTTCCTATTATTTTGTAACTACTTTGAGGGCAGGAGACTTTTTCTGATCATCTTTCTATCCTGGGCATTTCCTAACACAGTGGTGTGCATATTAGCAAACATTAAAACATTTTTTAAAAAGTTGAATTGAATTGAAAGGAAACAGTATCCATTCTATTGCCATAAAGGCTTTGTGAAACAAACCCTCCAAAGTTATGAGATTTTATGTAAAATATTTTGAGAAGCACCTTGTTGACAGTGTCCCCTAAAAGACTTGCTTCATTTTAATCTGCCCACCGTGAAGCCACTTGTGACAAGCGTGACCCGCTCGCTCATTCCTCATCCTCCAGTAAGTAGCTTTTTCTCATTCCCAGATGCTCTGGCTTCATGTGGTTTCTGATGATGTCATCTCACAAGGCATTCATTCTCCATATCATAGTATGTGGGTTCTTCAGAAGACTGGCTTCCATCGTCCTCACTGGCATGAGGGCATTTATTTTCTTTCCCTGGAGTATGTGAGCTTCCTGTGGGCATCACTTATCTTCTAAGGAAAGTCAGACAATATGGAAAATATCTATTTGCTACGTGATAAAGCGTAATTGGCTCTCCATTAGCTAGCTGCGTTGCATCTTCGTTCTGTAAGACTTCTGAAAAAGATGTGTTCTGGGCGACATCATTATTTTCAAATAAATTAAAATGGTTTCTAGCTGTTTTTGTTTTTGCTCTGATTCTAATAATGAAACATTATTAATATGTAAAACATTGTGTGTGTGTATGTGTTTATAGGCTTAAAGATGTGATAGTTTAGAGGACTTGAGGTCTAAATATACCCTTTCTTCAAATTTGTTTTAAAATTGCTAAGAAAAAAGACGCTGGAAGGTCTGGCTAATTATTTTTCAAACACAACGTGTTGTCTTTGTCAGCCACCACGTGTCTCCAAGGAACTCTGCTTTAGTGCTTTAATCTGTGGTCATGTTTAGTCCAAACCCCATATATTATAAAAATAATGGTAGGTTATTGGGGTTGATGTCCATGTTTCCTAGCTATAATTATACCCTTATAATCTTGTTTGGAAGGAATTGGTGCTTATGGAGCTGTTTTTCTGCAGCACCTGTGGCTTTTGTCCTTTGATTTCTGTAAGTTGTTTATGGGATGAGTGATCATGGTTGTAATTCGGGCTGTACAGGTGCTTCCCTTGGCTGATAGGAATGCCGTACTTTGTCTGAAGATATACAAATGTTAACTGGCCGTCACCCATAACATAAAAGCTTCTTTATTATACTGGGAAAGTGCCTAGAACTACTCTTGTGAGAATAGAGAAATTTCTGGAACTTTCTGCCAGAAACAGAGAAAATCCTTGTATAAAACAGAAGGGTGGAGAACAGCATATGGGTCATGTTTTGAAATAACTAATGAATTTCTTGAGACAAGACACAACAATGAATTGAAAAAGATCCCCTTTGGGCAATAATTAGGATGTGGTTTCCAGTAGGCAGAGACTTGATCCCTTAAGAAAAACAGTGTTGTTTCTAGACTGATTCCAGATATCAAAAGGACATCAGTTGGTCTGACTGGTCAGCCTTTCCGGTGGTTTTGTGAAAGCCCAGTGGATTTGGAACTTCTGTATCTTCTTAGGAAAAGTCTAAACAAACCAACCCTCATAGCGGTGGTCTCAGATGTAACTCTGGAAAGTCTGGAGTGCACTAGATACTCTAAATGCATCATACAGTACTTTCAGCATCAGACCCCTCGTGAGATTTTCATGCCCTTCATGATGCTGCAAGAGATCCGAAGTACTTTCATAATTTAAGCAGGAAGTAGCACAATCACCATATGTTTAGAAGGAAAATTGATACAATTCCAATCCAATATGAAGCAAACACAGGTGTACTAATTCTGCAGAAGAAACGTGTTCAACTTTTCTTGTCCCATCATACTCCCCTCTGAAATTCTTTTTTAAGTTTGGTGGTTGAATCAATTTGGAATGTTTTGAAATTGGCTAAATGTTTATGTATGATTTTGTCATCCATGACATAGAACATCTTGATGAAAAATAAACGACTCAGCTGCTTTAGGCATTCACTGTTTCCAAGTGAGTTACATGTCTGTCATCAAATAGATACATATAGATATACAGCTGTTGCCAAAAAGTACAGTATATTAGTTTGGTGAGATTGAACAGTGTCACATTCTTTGGCATTTTCACCTTTTCAGATTCTGGGTCTTAATGTCTTTAGGCTTCTAGGTTCCTACCTGCATGTGGGAGGGTTACAGTATGAAACAGGAAAGCTGTGATATTCCTCATTTCGTGCAAAGATATAGGAAGAGGTTTTATACCTCATTACTTACGTGTAACCACATTCAAGTTAAGACTCCCCCCTGCCGCCCAACCCCCACCAGCAGTATTTGGCCATAAGCAGTATGGGAAGTAGATTTCTTCAGGGAATTTGAATATATTACTGTTGGGCTCTGTGAATAATTGGTATCCTAGGGGGATGTAGGACTCCATGATGCTGCTTCTCCCACAGGCTATAATTTGTCCATTAATATGTGGCTTTAGAATATAGCCTGTAATTCCTTATCCAGAGAAACAACATGTCTGAAGGGAAATAATGAAAGTTATAAAACACAGATGCTTCCCTAAGCTAACCAAAATTGCTTAACAAAAGTGCGAGAAATCATATTTCACAATAAAGCATTTCTAGTCTCTTTATTATCATGTCACAGTGCGTTCTAGTTACTGCTGCTGCATAACAAATCACCTTAAAACTTAGTGGCTTAAAACAACAGACATCGTTTTATGATCTCTTTTAGTTTTTGTGGGTCGGAAATTTGGGAAGGCTTAGGCAGATTGGTTCTGGGGCCAAGCGGTGGCTGAAGCTGGACCATTAGGACTAGAGCAGTTCTGGATGGGGCTGGCCTCTCTCTTTCTCTCTGTCTCTCTGTCTATCTCTCCCTAGGGTCAGGGCCTCTCCTTGTGGTATCTCCACATGGGCAGTCTCAGTCTGCTTACGTGGTAGAAAAAGTTCTCAAGAGTGGTTTATTCCAGTGAACAAGGTGGAAGCAGTGTTACCTTTCACAACCTACTCTCAGTGGTCCATGCAGTGTCACTTCCCACCAGGATTGAAGAGGAGGGGAATTAGACTCCGTCACTTGATAGGGTCTAGAGGGCATGTGGATATAATGGGTCATCCTTTTTGGAAAAATACAGTCTACCATACTTTTCTTTATAATTACTTAAAAACAGAGTTTTAGTCTCTGTTCCTGGATAAGCAAACGGAGAAGCCATGCTTTTACAATCTTTGAACAAGTCTTGGAATATTTAACTCCTTTTCTTTTGTAATAGACAAGTGCCAGGCCGTGCCTACCTGGGGGAAAATACTGAAGGCAACATGAACATAAACCTCAGGGTCAGTGGGTGTCAGAGGTGCCAGAATAGGAAAGGGAGCTAATGATGATCCTAAGAATCTCACAAATTGCCCTTCCTGTGTGTGTCTCGAGCCCACGATGAGTCTCTTGACTGCACGTGGTCTATCTCGGGTGTCCAGGTGAGCAGTCAGGAGTCTGCGAGAGTGTCTCAGCGACACTTACAGATGCAGCAGTGTATTTAAATACATGGCTAGAAGGAGAAATGGCAGACAGGAGGGTGGAATCCTGTGGTAGTCCTACTTTGAGCTGGCAAGGTGACACAGCAAAGGTCTCTTCAAGATTACAAGTAATGCCAACCCCTAATCATGGTTGAAAAGTTCCAGCATCCAGGGATACATGCCACTAGCTGATGGGCACAGCATTCTTGCGTCCTCACATGTAACCAAGGGCACACTTTAATGGGCACCATATCTGAAAAATCCTCAAAAGTCATAGTAGAGCCCACTTCAACATACTGACCAGTTTTACCTTGATGCATTCTGGGTATAACATTGGGCATATCAAGTATCATTCGTAATGATCAGCACAGCAATTTCCCTACTGAAACATTCACTGGCTATTGGTTATTATTTCAAATTAACCTAGAGAAAGCAGCCTCTAGGGCTTGTCTGGAACCAATGTAGCCATTTTTACCAGCTTTATGGGACCCGATCTCCCTGTTGTGGAAATTTCTCCCAGATTAAAACACTCAAGACTCCTCAACAGTCTGTCCCTTTTCAGCTGGAAGACTCTCAGACTTCGGTGTTATAAATAGAATCTCTTTTGCCTGTTTGCCTACTTTCCTCCTTCCCTCCCTCCCTCCTTGTGTCTGTTTATGTGCTTGTGTGAGCATTTATGGGTGTAGTACGCCCGTGTGTGGATTTATGGGGTGGGAAGAAGGCATGAAGGGTGGGAAAACAAGATTGTTTCTGACAGATACCCAGCTCCCTCCCTGAAGCCCACGTCTCACAATGCTGACGTAATCGCTCTTAACACAGGCTTTCTCACTCCTTATGTTACTAACTGGGGTTCCTGGCCTTCCCCAATCAACAGAAACTGGTAAGAGGCCGGACAAGAAATTCAGGCAAGGCTTTATTGGGGCCCATGCTGCAGCAAGGGGGAGGGAGAACAAACAACAGGTTCCACTGCTTGCTTGCTCCCCGAGAGGAGAAGAGCTTGTTCCTTACATGGGGTGAGGGTGGGGATGTGTCCAGGGGTCGCGCTGCAGGGGTGGCTTAGGTGAGGCTTAGGTGGTCTGCCCACCCCTTAGGTGGTGGTGTGTGCAGGGAGTGTGTACAGTGACCTGTTTTTGCTCCGGGGCTCTTCAGAAGTGGCAGTTGGGGGCTTCCCTGGTGGCGCAGTGGTTGAGAGTCCGCCTGCCGATGCAGGGGACACGGGTTCGTGCCCCGGTCCGGGAAGATCCCACATGCCGCGGAGTGGCTGGGCCCGTGAGCCATGGCCGCTGAGCCTGCGTGTCCAGAGCCTGTGCTTCGCAGCGGGACAGGCCACAACAGTGAGAGGCCCGCGTACCGCAAAAAAAAAAAGAAGTGGCAGTTGGTCTTTTTTGGTCCAGAATTTGCCCCAACTGTGCATGCCTGTTATTTTTAGTCCCTTATAGTTTCTTTGTATTTTGTTGCTCAAGGAGAGGTTTGTCCAGGTGCAAGAACTGCAGCACTGTAGCGAAGGGTCCCAGGTCCCAGCCTGTCTCACTTACACTAAAATATATTCCAGCTAGATGAGAGATCGAAATGCATACGCTGAAAATTGAAGAGGTATTAGAAGAATGTCAGCATGAATTGTTTTCTACTCTGAAATCTCATTGAATGATATTAGGATATACTGAAAGCATATAGGAAATGATGAATAAATTTGACCATCTGTGTTCTTCTGTGTAGGAAAAGAGGAAGGAGAAATCTGTGTTCATAAAAAGGTAACTTACATGGGTATCACTCCCCACATGTGAAATTATGCCACACATGCTATTCTGTAACCTAATTTCATTCAGTAGTGTCATTGACAGATTTCCATGCCAATAAATGCATCACATTTTAATGTTTGTATAATCTTCCTTCGGATGTAAGTGATGGTTTACTTAACCATTTCTGTATTGTTCTCTTTTTGTTAGAAAGGATTCGATGTACAGCCTTAGGAATAAACGTTTTCAACTTGTGCAGTTCTTAGGCTAAATTCTGAGAAGGCTTCTTGGGTTAAAGACTGTGCTCCTATTAAATTTTGATACATGTTGTCAAACTGGCCTCACACGTGGTGACCAGCTTCCCCTTTACTGAGTGCTGCAGAGTCCTTGTTGCCTCACTCCACAAATGTGGTTTGGTCAATCTTTTCAAATCTTTTATGGTCTCACTAACGCACACGCAATTTCTTCTTATTTTCATTTTTATTATCACCACTGAGATGGAACATTTTCATATGTTCACTAACCACTTGTATGTTTTCTTATCTAAATAGCCTAATCTTGTCCCTTGCTCATCATTATGTTGGAGCTTTTGTTCCCTAGTATTATATGGTAACTGTTCTTTGTCCATAAAATGTGTTATTCATATTTTTTGTAATTTTCTTAAAAGTCTTTCAACTTTCTATATGGTATTTTTAGGGTGAGTTTCTTATTTTTGTTTCTTTTTTCTTTTCCTATTTCATTTCTTCTTGCATGTGCCTTATTCTGAGATTTTCTCTCTTTCCTCTTTTTGCTACATAGAAGTTCTGCCTTATTATTAGGTCTCCCTTATGCCTCATTTCTGTTAGGATTTCTCTAATCCAGAGCAGAAAAGCTTTTGCACTTGTGTTCTTTTAAGCACCTCTTCAGTTTTCAGTTTATGCATTTTAATGATTCATTTGTCTGAAATGTATTTTAGTGAAAGGAGTGAGGTCAGATCTAGTCTTATTGTTTTTTTCTAAATTGTTCAATAGTGGTCCCCAAATATTTGTTGAAGCATTTGTAATAGGGACAGGGTGGGTGTGCGTGCAGCCATTCACGTGACTGTTGTCGCAAGACCATTACTGTGAGACCCTGAGCGCAGCAGCTAGGGGTCCCTCTTTGCCAACAGTCAGCTCGCAGTGGTCCGCGTGGTGGCAGAGAGTGTGGTGGGAGGTGGATCAGGGCCGGCAGGTGAGCTGGGGGGACCCAGGGACAGGCTGAGGGCTGTGTCCTGCAGAGCCTCTGAGCCCTCGCCAGGCCACCCACTGGCCAGCCCAGGCCTCGAAGCAGCAGCGAACCTCTCCCCCATCCTCACCTCTGCGACCTAACGGCAGTGGCAGTCTCTATGAGTCCACGGAGGCCTCAGCAACTGGAGTATATGGACACTGCCATTAAGGTAACAGCTTTAACCAGCTTCAGTCTCTCCATTCGAGTTTCAAACATTGGTCCAGCTTCCGTCAGTTGTCTATCCCTAGGAGGTGTCCAGAGGTCAGGGTTAAGTTGCAAGGACACTGCACATCGTTACTTCAGGTCCACCTCTGTGATGGGGCTGTTCTCAAAGAAGGGCAATTGTTGTGAGCTGGGAATTCACCTGATGGGTATTTGCTACCACATGTATTCCCATTGATCCGTGCGAATGATTCTCTCCAGTTTACTTGTCAGAACAGAGAGTAACATTTGTTTTGGTGGAGGTTTATGGGAACATGGTGACCTGACCGAGACCTGACCTCAAGAACAGAGGATCTGACACCAAGAAGTTTGCAACCGCTAATCACACCCCTCCCTCACCTTTCCTATAAAAGAGCGTTGCTGAAAGCTCTCGGGGAGTTTGGGGTTTTTAAGGCGTGAGCTACCCATCTCCTTGCATGGCCCTGCAACAAACCTTTCTCTGTTCCATACTCCAACGTTTGGGTATTGTTTGGCCTCACTGTGCGTTGGGCACATGGACTTGCATTGGAGAACACATTCACCTTTCCTCCTGTTGATTTGAAATGCCACCCTTACAATGGACTGAATGTCCACGCAACTTTGAGTTTATTTTGAAACACTTGGGTATTTCTCATTGCTTTTGGGACAAAGACTTCTGTCCTTAATGGGTTTTGAAAGTCTTGCGTGGTCTTCTTTCTGCCCACACCTTGTCACTGCCTGCTACGTGTCCTAGCCATTATGCTCCTTTTTTCTTGGGGCCTCTGCACAGGCTGTTCCCTCTGTCTGAGATTTTCTGGACCCAGATTCCTCTTTCACCTTCAGTTACCTCTTAATTATCAAGGGAGGCCTTCCTTGATCTCCAGTCTTAGGTTGAGTTTTTTCCTGTCTTTTATTTCACTTTCACAGATCTATATTCATTTCCTTTAGAGTCTTCAGTTATAAACTATACATCTGTAAGTGTGATGCTTTGATTAGTACCTCCGTTCCTCAGTGGGCTGGAAACTTCACTGTGTCAGGACTCTGCCTGATTTTGCTTATACTTATATCCTCATTGCCAGCCACATGGTTGCATTTAATAGAGATTTCTTGGATGCCAAATGAGTAGATGAATGCATGGATAGACATTCTTTCTGCAACTCTTCTATGGGTATTAGATGTTATTGCCCGAGTATGTATATAAGACATAATGAGAAGTTCTGGGCTAAAGTCGATCTCTGGGATACCTTTGAAAAAGGGATTTGTGGTCAGGTCTGCCTGGGTCTTGAGTCTCCTTTGATTTTCAAGCCTGAGTCAGATGCACGTAATTCCTGCCCTTTTTCTGCCTCTTGGACCGGATGTGGTAATGAGGTTTCCTGGGGTCCAGGATGCTCTGAGATTGCCTGGTTCTTGAGGGTCTCTGTCCAGGCTTATGAATCCCGTGATAGATGTACTGGTTGCTGAGGCTGGAGTTCAGCCAGAAGTAGTGAACTTCCTGGTCTCCTGGTTTTCCTGGGGGTTGGGGGAGAAAGAATGATCATCAAAGAATTCCATCTTTATCCTGGGACCAAACTGCAACACACTGAAACCTTTTGATTGAAAAATCCAGGCTCCTGGGAGGATGTTTAATGCCTATGAGAAAGATTTTTCTTTTCTTTTCTTTTTTTTTTTTCGCATCTTTATCGGAGTATACATGCTTTACCATGTCGTGTTAGCTTCTGCTGTACAACAAAGTGAGTCAGCTATATGTATACATATATCCCCGTATTCCCTCCCTCTTTTGCCCACAGTCATATGCTATTAAACCGTAACTCATTGTCTTTGCTTGGAGGGAGAGAGAGAGAGAGAGAGAGAGATGATGAGACCAGTTAAGTGAATTATAGAAATGATAAGATTTAGAAATGATGAAAAGTTGGAGAAGCCCAGGTTATTGTTAGTTCATGGGATTTCCCCAGGGATATAGAAGCCACCTGTTTACATGGAAAATTTGCCCTCTGAGATATTTTTCAGAGCAAAGAGGGTAAGTGTTCACACTTAAAAGTTACCCTTCAAAACTATCAATCGTTTTTGTTAGCGAATTTACCATACTATAAGCATAATTGAGGAAGTTAGACTTTTAAGCCTCGTTGACCTTTGGGTGTTATTGGTGGAGAAGACTGTGGATTGTGTGCCTAAGATATGTTGATAAGAAGAGGGAAAATTTGCGCTCACTTTTCTTCCATCGAAGGTTCAGATAGCATTTGTTATACCTCCATCGAGTTGTCTAAGCTGTGCCTTATAAATCCTGGTGAACTGTTAAAACTGATGTAGTTCTGTTCTAGAGTTGCATCCCGTTAAGCATTTCTTGTCAGACTCAATGGTATGCGTTACACGTGAGCGTGTATCTTATTAAATCTATATCCAGTTCTTGCTCCAGGCTGGTCACCCAAATGTGATCTTGTTTTTAATTGTGAAATGCCAATGAGTGGCGGTTCTGGAGGAAGCTCCCCTTTGGCTTGTTTTAAAGTGGATGATGTAAAAATGATTAACTGAAGAACCAAGAAAATATGTGAAACTACAAGGCCGGGAGCCAGTCTCCTAAGTTAGATCCCAATAAGCCCTTACAAATATGTGCTGTCATTGCAAAGCTCATTTTTCCAAGCTAGAGTCTAATGTTAGAGTCTAGCTAAGAATTTTTCTTTTTCTGTGTTTGTTCTCTGCAGAATCTGGGGGATATTAAGATTGATGAAGGAATCAGAGCTTGAGCTTTGGGAGCCAATAGCACTTCTGGGCGATGACAAATAATGCCTTTGTTCCCTTCCTTTATTATATTTATCCTCTCTCTCTCTCCCTGCCTCCCTCCCTCCCTCTTTCTCCATCTCTCTCTTCCTCGTCTCTTTCCTTTCCCAAAGCATAACATGATAGGTTGGAATGGAAGCCCATAATTTTCACGAAGCATTCCCTATGTTAACCTTTGGATGGAAAACTGAAAACAAAATTACTGCTTTTGGGCCCTTTACCAGGAAGCTATGGTGGGGAAACCTCTCCTTCCTAGTCTTGGCTGGCATCAGACCTCTAGCTCATGGTCCAAAAGACAATTTACCATTTCATTCAAAGTGAAAACAATAAAGAATTTTCTGCAACCCAGATTTCGCATCATCATACATCTTGATTTTACTTTCTAAGTAATGGGGTCTTTCAGCTCTCAATCTAAACCACACCAAGCAGTCAGCCTGAACTGTCGAATCCATTCATGGCTATAAACTATCCTGGTAGTTTGTAAACTTCTCTGGCCACTGGCTTTCACAAAGAGAGCCATCTGAAGAACTTCAGTAAAATAGGGACTATTTAAGTTTTCTTTTTTTGCCATTTCTCTTGTGCATGTTTGCACCAGAGAAGAGAATACCAGGGCAGACATTTGGTGAGATTTCAGGAGGTGTCATAAGTTCTGTCTGTTTCTCTCCACCTTCCCTGTCACTGCCTAAGCCAAGCGATCACCTTCTCCCACTAGAATTTCACTAGACCCCCAGTGCTTTCATTCTGAACCTCCCTAGTTCATTCACTATCCAGCAGCTAGAATCATCTTTCAGAACAAAGATCTGTCATTTTCCCACTGGAAAACTATCCAGTGATTTCCTAATTCACATAGATAGACTCACTAAAGCCAAATTCTTTATTATTGCCTCTGGATACTGCATGGTTTGCCCCTTCCCTATCTTTCCCCAGTTCATGGAACACAGCTGGCCAATTCCAAGGTCAGGTCCTTTGTAGATCCCAAGTACTTGGCCTGAAGTGGGCTGGTCTCTTCTCTTTGCATGGCCCACTCCAGGGACCTTTAGATTTCAGATCAAAGATTCCCAACTCAGCAAAGCCTTCTATGATCCCTCTATCTAATAAGCTCCGCTTCATTTTTATTCATTAGTACCCTATGCATTTTCTCCAGGTACTTGGTTGGTTTTCAAATTCTGTGCGTATTTTTTTTAACTTCCTAATTATGTCCTCTTTTTCCCTGGAGGTGGGGATCTGGTTTGCTTTATTCCCTGTTGTAAATCTCAGCTTTGGCATGGTGTCTGGTACAGAGGATGCATGGCCATGGTTCAAGTGTCTTGTAAATTAGGTACAGGCATTGTCCCATTTTACAAATGACGAAACTGAGGTACAGTGAAGTTAAATAATTTCTTCTGAGTCCCAGAGCTAGTAGGAGATAAAAACACAATTTGTTGAACATGAATTGAATGAATGAATGAATGTATCTTTATTCATCTAACATGTGCCTTCTAGAGATAATAGTTTTAGAGATTAAAAAAGAAAATCTGAGAATGGGTCAGCTAAAAGAAAAAGTCATTAAATAGCATGTTTCCTTAGCTAAGGTGAAAGCTTTTCTCATCCTTTCATTCCCCCATCCCCAGCTGTTTAGCATATGTTTTTGTTTTGCAAACTTTTTTTGGGTTCCTAAAAACTCTCTGAATTCTGGGATCCTTGACAAAGCCTCACTGTTATGCCAGGTTGAAACTCAGTCACCCATATTTGCTCATTTTGCATCAGATTTACTGTCCAGCAGAGGCAAAACTGAGGTCACTGAGTTAAAACTAGACTCCTACTTTACAGCGTTATGTCTGGTGTAATGCTGAATTCAAAGATTTATTATTCAATGTTGATAGGCTGTGGAGAGGCCATCATGTGATTTATTTACTGTCAGAACTAAATGGTCAAGTTTTTCAAGTGAAGGCTATTATTCCCCAAATAAGTTATCAGTTTAAAAAAGATTTTAGGCTGATTTTACTACACATTTTATAGTATTGACGTGTAAATCTGTGACTCTGGGCGTTACAGAAAAACTGTGGCACAAGACAAAAGTGGTGTTATAATCTCAACTCGGTAATGGTTTATGTGCAAGAAGATGGATATATATATATACATAAAGTTATATATACACGATTTTGCTCCCAGTTGTAAAATGTGTCTCTGACCTCTATCCCTGTTATGTTTCCATGCAAACCATGGAATAATTACTTAAATATGAGTCTTTGAAGGCCAGTGCCATCAGAACCTCCCTTTGTTTAAACTTTGAAGATTTTAGTTCAATTTCTTTCCTTTTAAAACTCAATTAGCTCCTTTTTCCTCTTTCTTTTGATATTGTTAATCTGTTGCCTCTTTATTCTTCATATGGAAATCATTGAACTACTGTGGATCACAAAAACCCCTTTCCTAACGGAAATTTCAAATGGTTTCTTGTTGTAAGTAATGGAATTACTTATATATTCAGTGAAAGAAGGATGAATATATAAGCAGAAGAATAGCAGGAAAGCCCACGTTCTTCACGCGGACACCCAGTAGCCTTGGGTATCAGTAAGCAGCCCATTTTCACCTGTGTTCCTGGGTGGACACGGTACATGTCATGTGGGGAGCATGATGCGGAGTATTGGCACTTAAAGAGCCTTGACGAGTTGCATTATTTCCCTATTAATTCTTTAAATCAGAAGGAATGGCTTTGGAAGCTGTCCTTAAAGAAACCTGGAAGACAGGGTACCTTCTGCTGGTAGTAGAGTCCGGCCAACATGTGGACCGAGTAGCTGTTTTTATTTTCTGAACATCCCTGTAGGGTTTCCCAAGCCAGCCTTGGGCGCAGCCAGCGAGTCCTCAGTGCTGTCGTCAGAGGTGATGATGCGCTGAAGAGATTCAGATGGCGGCTGTGGACCCTGCAGCCACGTGTTCAAGTGGCTTCTTCATCTGCTCTACAGCTAATGAATAGGACTGTGAAGAATTGGCTAAAACTGGATCCTCTGCGTTTAAAGAAGGAACCAAGATTGGTACTTCATTCACCATCCTGAGGCCATGCCATGTTTTTTTCTTAAAGGATTGATCTTTCTTTACAACATGTTTTAAGTGATCTTTGACCTTGAGAGACAACAGTGGGATATAGACATGGATGGAAGAGGCAAGTGGAGGGGAGGGAAGCCATTGAGTCCCAGATGGACCTGATCTCTAGGGTGAAGAGGAAAAATAAGAGCGTTTGGGAATCCCACAGGCATGGGGAGAGTGCCAAGAGGGAGACAGATGTGTATGGCAGGGACTGGAGTCTGCTTTCTGGTTGCTTCTTGGTGCAGGCACGATTCAGAGAACCTTCCATCTTCAACTGCTCAGACATGCAGGCTAGGCAACGTTTACCCTTCTGAACACTTGAGAAGATCATCTGGGTGTCATCTGTGACTGTTCCACCTGCCTCACCCTGACTGTCCAATCACAAATTCCTGGTGTTTCTACTGGACTCACATCTCTCAAATCCGTTCATCTCTCTGCACCCACCACTGCTACTTTCAGTAGCGTCTTTCTAAGCAGTCTCACTGCCTCCAGTTGTACCCTCTTTGGTCCATTCTCCACATGGCTATGCAGTCTACCTTTCTGCACCTGATATGCCCCTCTGCTTGTTCAAACCCTTCAAAGGGGCCTCACTGCCCCCTGGATGTAGTTCAGTTTTCCCGCCAGAATCTGTGAGATTTCCAGATGACCATCTCCCACCTCCTTCCTTTCCTTCACCTTCTCTGGCCCTGCTAGATTATCTGTGGTTCCTGAATGCTCAGTGTTCTCTTTTGCATCTGGATCCTTCACTCTGCTTGGGATGTGCACTCACCATTATCTAAATTTCCAGATCACCTTATTCCCCCAGCCAAGTCTGAACTGGGTGGACATACGGTGAACTCCGGAGCACCTTGTCTTTATTCCTGGCATTTGTAGAGATGATTATGTTTCTTGGGTTAGTGCTTCATGACCTGTAAATGTCTTGAGAGCAGAGAGGCTGTTGCTCTTAGGTCCCCAGCTCCTAATGTCTGGTCGTTAAAGCAGGGACCAAGTCAATATCTGTTGTATAAAGTAATGAGTCAGATAGCTTTGTTTGGGGAAATGCTTCTAGTTAACAGTGATATTATTGTTTTACTTCCTGCCTTTTTTCCCATTTGTCTTTACAGCATGAAGAATTCTGTAAAGAAGGCCGATTTTTAATTGTGTGAGCGAGTTTTGGACCACATTGACCACAGCTTGCCCTTTTTATTCCCTTAGTATGCCAAAGACTCAAATATGGTTTTCCTGAGGCTCAGTGTCTCCCCTGACCTCAATGATTGAGACACCATTTTTTCCACAAGTAGAAGCAGGTTGTGATAGCTCTTGGTTAAGACTGGAGAATTGGTACTTCCCTGGTAGTCCAGTAACTTCCCTGGCAGTTAAGACTGTGCGCTCCCAATGCAGGGGGTGTGGGATCGATCCCTGGTCAGGGAGCTAGATCCTGCATGCTGCAACTAAGACCCTGCGCAGCCGAAAAACAAACATACAGACAAACAAACAAAAAGACCGGAGACTTTTACAGGTCATGGGGCAAGCCATTAAAGTGCAAGTTTCACCTTAAAAAATGGAAATAATTTCCTTTTTTAGGACTAAGACAAAGGGGGAAGCTCAGAGTAGTGGAAGCCTTAGCAGTAGACCAGAGTTGACTCTGGAAGTGTCAGCTTCCATTTCTCTCTCCACTTGGCAGGTCCAGGAGCTCAATGACATCAGTTCTCTTTGCCCCAGACCTTGTAATGTGAGTCTTGAGATTCGTCTTGAGAAATGAGATTGGCCCCATACTTAGCCATCTGCCTGCTGTGGAAGGAGGGCCCTCTGAAGGCCACTGCACTGGAGGCATCTCAGAGATTCATAGAAATATTTGGACTCAGTGGGTGCTCATTGACCGCCTACTGTGTCCATGCTCAGAGGAAATTGGGGCTCAGAGAACCTAAATTGCTTAGCTAGAAAATTCTAGAACTTGGACTAGACTCTAGGTCTTCTTTCTGTTCATCCTCTGCTCCAATTTGCTATCGTCCACCCTCCAAGCTTCATAATTATCCTTTTAATTTATGGTGGTGCAGGATTACAGAGAAAAGGTGGGCCTGGTTCTGCTCTGGGATGGCATTGCACCGTGACCCTGGGGAAGCTAAACTTCTCTGCTCTGATTCTCTTACCTTGGGAATGACGATAATACGGCTTGGTTCATAAGCTTGTTGTGAAGATTAAATTCGATTTTGTATATAAAATCCCTAGTACACTGTCTGAAACCATCACAGATATTCTTTCCTCCTATGTCTAGAATGCCTAAAATCCACACTATTTAGCCATTTAATTTCAGGCTCCTCATGTAAAATATGGCTACCCCTGAAAGCTTTGTGGTAATGGTGTATTATTCGCCCCTGCATATGTTTTATAGTAACTAATTTGGAGACCTCAGTCATCAGAGGGAAGAGAACATCTGTGTACCCATCTAGTCCAAGCCCTTAGTCTTTGTGTTTTTGCTTTCTACATAGATTAAAAAACTGAAATTCTATTAAGTGAAGAAAGTCAGACAAAGACAAATATTGTATGATATCGCTTACATGTGGAATCTAAAAAAGAGATACAAATGAACTTATTTACAAAACAGAAACAGACCCACAGACATAGAAAACAAACTTATGGTTACCAAAGGGGAAGGTGGGGGGAAGGCATAATTTAGGAGTTTGGGATTAAAATATATACACTACTGTATATAAAATAGGTAAACAACAAGGACCTGCTATATAGCACAGGGACCTATACTCAGTATCGTGTAATAACCTATAATGGAAAAGAACCTGAAAAAGAAAAGATGGGAATATGAGTAATATATATATGTATAACTGAATCACTTTGCTATACACTTGAAACTAACACACTGTAAATTAACTATAATTTTTAAAAAACCCTGAAATTCTACTCCTAACATTTAGCTCAGCTTAACCACATGGAAGGAAAAAAATGTATCAGTGAGAGATTATTTTATTATTTGGAGAAATTTACAACGAATGCTGTACTTACTTCACATTTTAGCCTAGAGCTAAAAGTTTCTTTTGTACTTGAAAAGGAAAAAGAAAAAGAATGCTGATGAATGACAGACTCCAGGATAAAATACGCATATTCAAACCCAAGGGAAGTGTCTTCCACATTATACTGCTGCTTGAGTATAATTTTCTTGAATGCTGGGAAGTATTCGAGGATAAGCGGTCAAACCATTCTCCTTATAGGACAACAATACAAGCAAACATTTGACATTTTAGAGCCTTTCAAATGAAAAATGACTGACTGGAGACTAGTCAGCTGCCCTAGAATCTAGCTGGTGAACATTTGCTTACCATTGTGTTCCCTTATGTGGCCCTTCCTCTCTCCCACTTCCTCCAAATACTTCCGTCACTTGCCTCTTCTTTGGAAATAAGCAGACCTTAGTCTTTCTGTGCTCTGCGTGGAATTCTCATTAAGTTTTCTGACACAAAGATTTAGATTAGAAATTAATAAGCCGATTTTCCCAAGAGTTATGTGAGAAGTTAAACAGCATAGGAGAGGGACATAAAGATGTACAGCTTTTGTTGTTGTTTATTTAATTAGTATAACAAATATTTTTATGCTTATTGGAGGTTTGTGAATTTTCTCTCTTTAGGCTAAATATATGTTACTTCTCTAAACATGTTCGTTGGTAGCTCACTATGACACCATATGCTGTAGAGAAGAATTCAGTATGTGGGACTCTATCTTGGGCACCATCCAATGAAGTTTAGTTACTTCATGCTGATCACCAACGTTTTGGTGTAATCCCCAAGAAATGTTTATAATTAGGTCGAACCATGTCAAATGGTTGATTTTTGACTCTTTTTTTCCCCTACAAAAATGGTGGGTTTTTTTGTAACTTAATATTAAAGATCCAGTCTACTCATTCTTTTTCCTTAAGCTAAATTATGTTGTCTGATGCCATAATATGTTTTATATACATAAGACACTTAATATTTAGCTGTTGATGGGATAGTGGGCCTGGAGTTGATTTAGTGAGACTGATTAGGTAGGTTGTAAGGCATTTGCGTCCACCTCTGCACCATGCAATGGACATAAAACATCATGAGGCTGGGGGCTTCCCTGGTGGCGCAGTGGTTGAGAGTCCGCCTGCCGATGCAGGGGACACGGGTTCGTGCCCGGGTCCCAGAAGATCCCACATGACGCGGAGCAGTTGGGCCCGTGAGCCATGGCCGCTGAGCCTGCGCGTCTGGAGCCTGTGCTCCGCAACGGAAGAGGCCACAACAGTGAGAGACCGGGACTGGAGTCTGTGAGAGACCTGCGTACCGCAAAAACAAAAAAAAAACAAAAAAAACAAAAAAAACAAAAAAAAGAAAAAAAAAACATCCTGAGGCTGAGATGGCTGAGCTGGAGGTTTAATGTTTTGGTTGTATATAAAGGGAGGACATATTATGGGTCAAAGAGGTGAAGAATTTCGTAAGGCATTTGAAAAGTAAACAGTTGAAAAGGTTAAAAGTGTATCTGTTCTGATCTTGGGAGGTCAAGCCAGTGAACTTAACATCCACTCTTTGAAATGGCGTTTCTAGTCCTTCCTTGGCGTTGAAGGAGGTAGATTTTGCACGAAGGATGGGACTGCTCATAAGCCATCACCAGACAGTCTATATTCCTAATGCATATAATTCAGAGACAGGAACAGTAGCGTGGATTGCCATTCCCAGCTCACACTGGGGATGGAGAGGAACGGTGCAGTGCATCTGTGGGCTCTGCCTTGGATAAAGAAGCTGAGGATGGGCTTAAGGGACCCAAAGAGACTGATGCTTGAGAAGGGGCAGGTCCAAAATAGAGACTCACGGGTGGCCGTGGACATGTTCCAGAATTCCGGTTTTCAGAATTTTAGACCAACCGTAATAGCCTGTACTGTGGCACACTGTGTATTCCAGCTGCTGCTGACAAAAATGCCAGACTCTCTTTTGCATATTACAAAAGTTCTCGATTGCAACAGAAATGCTGTGTCTCTCCTCTAATTCTCTGCGTCCATCTGCATCGCTAACTTTAGTTACTTGGTTTTTCTCCTGCACCAATGTGCACACACGAATGTAGAGTCTTGGTCAGTCTTTACGTTTAAAAAATAAACCTGCACGTGACAAAGCAGTCCACTGTGACCTTCTTGTTTTCATCTCCCATTTTCTAGAGCATTGTCTAGAAAGTAGACTAAAGCAGTAAACGTTTCCTGAGGCAGTGTATGAGAGGCTATGATCCCAGGGTGTGTTAAGAAGATGGGAACGTCTTCTATCTTCAGTGCAGTAAGAAAGTCTACATAAAAACAAATTGGTATATTCCCGTGATGGCTGTAAGTATCCGTTGTGATTATTACATTTTAAATGCCAAATGACTGTAGATGGTACCAAGTGGGGAGGGGTCCCCGAGACCTGGGGAAGGCTGTTGTGGAAGAGTTGATAATAGATAAGGGTCATGTTTCGGAAGGGAAGAGACGCCATTCTAGGCTAGCAAAAGCATGAAAACAAGGCATGAAGTGAGTTTGGGGAGTTACAGGCAGATCCAATTGGCCAATACAGGGACAAAAGAACCACTTAGAGAGACCTAGTCTGAATCCTTTATACAGATTATTACTGCAAAATAAGTTGGACAAAGTGCTGATCTAGGACCTTAATTCTGAAGTATCGATTTACACTCTTGGAACATTATTAATGGGCAGCATTTACCGAGCGCTTACTATGGGCCAAGCATAGAACTAGGTGCTTTGAAGGTATTGATTCACCACTCTGGGACCTCATTTGATAAATAAGGCTACTGAGACAGAATTAAGCATCTTTTCAAAGTCAAGGAGGTGATAAATGCCAAAGGGATTCATATCCAAGTGCACTGATTCCTGCCTTTGGGCTTTTCCCCAAGAGCCTGTAATAAAAATCTAAGGGAATAAAGTGTGGTGACCAAGGTCACTAATGCCTGATGCTTCCGTTTGCAAGCTTTGGGAAGGTTACACAATCTACGCCTTAGGTTTCTTGTGTGCACCATGGGGATAGTAACACGGGTCCTGTCTCACAGGGTGGCCGTGAGGATTTAGTAGAATAACGAGATGTCAGAACATGCTCGGTAGGGGCTGGCTGCCATGAGAGAGTGGGGAGTGCTCAGCCCTAATCTTCCTGCAGGATAGAAGAAGCAATAGAGGCTCACAAATATGAACTGTTTGTTCAAGTACAAAGTTGGGATTAGAATGAAGCCCTCTTGTCTGTAAGAACAAGGGGTCTTGTCTCAACCCCTGCTAAATCAGGATGTGTGGTCATGCCAAAATGGCTGAGGATTGCTTTTGAAGTAATAAGAAAAAGACATTTTAAGGTCAATTCTGATGCCTGTGGATGAACAAATCATTTAATTTTGTGTAATAGGAAGATACGTGTATGTTTGTGTGTACAGAGTGCTTGTTTTGTTTTGTTTCTAAATAGGCAACTAATTATTCAGAAGTAGTCACTAATTCTTTACTTCTGTATTTTTAAATGTGTTTCCCTACATTAAAATAAAGATGGATTGAACTTTCAAATACTCACAAAATTTTATACACGATATATTGCTATTCCTAAATGACTTTTGTGTGCTGAATTTATTCAACAACATACAAACAGTCTTGATGATTATCCGTTATCTCAAAATCCCTTTTTGATGGCCCTCCTTGATTTCAGAGACACCAAGAAATCAGGCTCCAGGGGCAAGGCCAGCCCCTCTGCTGGCCTGGCGACCCTACCCATCCAGTGGCAAGAGAGGGTTGGGCTGGAGGTGGGCAAAGCTGCTGAGGCTAAATATCTGACTTCCCTTGCAGCACAGGAGCAAGGGAGAGTGACCAGACTCCCATTCTAGATGCTGACTAAGTTCCACGCAGAGATGAGAATGTCAAGGGCTGCCCTGGTAAATGCCCAGGCCTTGGTACCAGTGTCTACTCAGGTGCATCATCTCTAGGATCTTACTCTCACTCTCTCCTCAGGGAGAAAAGGGTCACTTCCTCTCAGCACCCACCCTCTCTTCCTACTGCATCCCAAGGCTCTCATCCACTAAGCAGAATCAGAAGGGCAGTGCATGCATGGACCTTCCCCTACCCCCATCCCAGCAATGTGGGTACAGATTTCCCCCTAACAGGGCCAGCTCCTTGAGTTTTCTGCCCTGTGTTCAAAAGGGCCCCATGCTCTGCTGTTGCCCTCTTGAAATTCCTAATCCTTTTTTTTTTTTGGCTGCACCGCACAGCCTTTGGGATCTTAGTTCCCCACCAGAGATTGAACCCGCGCCCCCTGCAGTGGAAGCTCCGAGTCTTAACCACTGGACCGCCAGGGAAGTCCCAATCATTTCTTTTTCTTTTTTTTTTTTTTGGCGGTACGCAGGCCTCTCACTGTTGTGGCCTCTCCCATTGTGGAGCACAGGCTCCGGACGCGCAGGCTCAGCGGCCATGGCTCACGGGCCCAGCCGCTCCGCGGCACGTGGGATCTTCCCGGACCGGGGCACGAACCCGTGTCCCCTGCATCGGCAGGCGGACTCTCAACCACTGCGCCACCAGGGAAGCCCCCAATCATTTCTTAATAAGGGCCCTACATTTTCGGTTTGCACTGGGGCCCACAGACTATGTAGCCAGCCAGTCCTGCCCCTTAACATGCTCCTTGACTTTCGTCTATTTACTTTCAAAGACAAGTTCAAGGATACAGTGGGTAAGAAAGGAGCAGACTGCTTCTGTTAATTTAAGGAGAAGTGGACTTGCTGGGATAAAAAGGTTTAAATCGTATCAAGGCTTTTTGATGTGCATGTTGCCAGATACTTTAAAGTACTTGTATCTATTTATTCTTGCAGCCAGGCAATGGATATTCTCACTCAAACCATTTTGCAAATGCATGGAGTATAAGTGGTATCTTTTTGTTTTGTTTTGTCTCTTTACCAGCAAGTTAGACTATGTTTCAAATTCTGTTACACCATTTGTGTTTCTTTGGTGAATAGCCTGTTGTCATCTTTTCCCAGCTTATATGCTAGTCTTAGTGTCTTTCAAGTGATTCGTATGAGTTCTTTGGAGAATAAAGACATTTGCCCCTTGTGATTTTTTTCCCCCAAAGGGTTGTTTGGCTTCAGTTACATTTGTTGCTATTTGTTTATTTTTCTTATACGAAGTTTGAAATTTTTATATGGTTGAATGTCCTGATAATTTTCTTTGTACTTTCTTCTGTTGGTTTTAGGTTAATAGACTTATAACCTTCTAGAAATTTGATAAATATTTAGTTCTGTTTTCTTTTGAATTTATATCTTGTGAGTTTTATACTTTGTTTTTTTGAGTAAGATGAGGATATGATTTTTAAAAAAATAGTACCTAGTTGTCCCAGTACCAGTTATTATTTCTTCCTTCTTCACAGATTTTCAGGGTTACTTTCCTGTCTTCACTGTTTATATACGAATTTATCTCTGGGCTCTCCATTTTGTTGCACTGGTATTTCTGATTTAATTGGTGTACCTTTATATGCCATAAATGGTATAGGACTGGTCCATTTCAAAATCCTTGCAAGTTTTGCACACATTTAATTATTACACCATTTATGGATATGATTGGATATTTCACCATATCCAAACGGTAAAATAAAAGCATAATAAACTTGCCTTCAAAAATATTGCAATATACAAAGCAACATTTTAAAAAAATCAGCATTGTTTCCTTCCTGTCAAATGCTGTAAATAAATGAAACCTTCTTTTAATGGCAAATACTGTGGTAAATCAAAGCACAGACTAATGAATTCAGATTAAGTTCTGTGGTCTTCAGACACTTGCCAGCCTTCAAAAGAAAGAGTAGGGCTTCCCTGGTGGCGCAGTGGTTGAGAGTCCGCCTGCCGATGCAGGGGACGCGGGTTCGTGCCCCGGTCCGGGAGGATCCCACGTGCCGCGGAGCGGCTGGGCCCGTGAGCCATGGCCGCTGAGCCTGCGCGTCCGGAGCCTGTGCTCCGCAACGGGAGAGGCCACAGCGGTGAGAGGTCCGCGAACAACAACAAAAAAAAGAAAGACAAAAGCAAAAAAGCAAAAAGAAAGTAAAATGGGGACTTTTCAAAAAGAATGAAAAAAGCATCCCCTTTCTCTACCTCCAAATAATTTTATTTTCTGGTCTATTCTCAGGTATCTGTTTTTCTCTTAACCACTGTCAGATTTAAGTAGTTTTTCTATGGATTTAAAGTGTACAAGTGGCATTTCTTTTAAATGTTCAACATTCAGACTCTTTACTAAATCATTGTCTCATATCGATCTATGTTAAATTTATTTTTCTGGACTTGATTCTTTGTATTTTGAAAACTTGCTAGTTGTATAATTTGGATAAACTAAAAAGGCAAAGTCTGTGTTTACCTGATAGTATTACCTTGTTCATTCAACAGGTCTGTATCGAGGGTCTACAAGCAGCTGGCACTGTGGGTAGCAGTGATCTCCACAGACAGAGTCCTTCTCTGGGGAACCCTCAGGGCGCATTCTGGGAGGAGGGCAGTTGCTCCTGTCATACAGAGTCTCATGGGCCGTAGTAGAGAGTTTGGGCTTAAGCCAGAACCCAATGGGAAACTGTTAGGGGGTTTAAACTGGGCTGGTGATACGATCCGGTGATGTGCCTATCACTGTCTATGACACCTCAAGAAGATGGGGAAGGAGGGGTAAAAAGGGCTGGGGGAAGAGAGGGCAAAATATTTAATGCCATCTCTTGACTGTAAAAGATAGAAATCTGGAGGCAGGCAAGATTATTCTGCCTGTCTCACACCATACATCCGAAAACATTTCCTTAGCTATCATCACACTGAGAAAAACAATACCGTCACAAATGCCTGAAATGTTTACGTTTTATTTAAATAAGTGAAGGCCCTGTAAGTTGCATTCCACCAAAGTCTTTATGAACGCACTGCTATCATAAACATCCCCTAGAATTTCCATCAGGGTTCCACAAAAGGTATTCGGTTTTTAGGCTGAGTATAATAATTTTACAAGAAGGTGAATGAAGAAGGGCCTGGAGTGGCGGAAGACATTGATCCACAGCTTGAAATGTCAGATCCCCGCCACCTGTTCTTCCTTCGGACAAAATGGGAGAGTCAGAATGTCCCTGTCACCTTCACGGATGAGGCGATGCCTTTGTTCTAGAAGAATTTGAGACGAGAATTCTAGGGAATTTTACAGTTATTAATCAAGTATCTGTACATCCAGAAAGAGAATGAAGTAAAGGAACAACAGCTGTTCGTGGAGTATTTGATCTACTTTGGCTAAAAGGCAAAGCTGTTATATTTTCAAAAGAGAGGAGAGATTAGATCCTAAGTTGCTATATTCAAGAACTATTCCAGTTTCAGGCAAGATTTATTTTGCTTAACGTGTCTCGTTTTATAGAAGCCAGACCTTTCGCTTCACTGGCCCCTGCAAACCTTAAGTTAGGTGATGACCGCAATTTATATGATAAAAGGGCTATAAATGCAGAATTTAGGGAGAGCGATTTTTTTTCAACGCATAAAGCTTTGAAAAATACAACACAGATTGTAGGTGGAAGCTGAATTAAACTTTTTAAAAGAAGAAAGACCTACCAAGTCATCTGTTCGTTGCCCAGAGCAAATTAAACTATTTCACAGGGTCTGGAAGCCTTATCAAATTTATCGTGTGGCTATATATACAGCTTCTTATTTTTACTTGGTTGTGCTTTTTTAAAAGTTATAGTTCATCACTGTTAAAATAATTACTTTATGCTTATTCCACCTTTCACAGAGTCAGTCTTTTCACGTAGAAAAAATACCTTTAGGACGATCTTTTTTTTTTTCTTTCTTTTTTTTTGGCTGCACCAAGTGGCCTGCAGGATCCTAGTTCCCGGACCAGGGATAGAAACCAGGCCCTTGCACTGAAAACGCAGAGTCCTAACCACTGGACTGCCAGGGAATTCCCAATTTTTTTTCTTGAATTCTAAGTTTTATCTTTGGTAAGCATACATTTCTGCAGTTCCAACATTGATCACCAGGTGCAGCAGACAGACTCTTCCTTTGTTCCTTATTGGTTCACATAACAGAAATCCAGTAGCAGGGTGAGTGTCAGGACCTATTCGAACTGGTTTATGTCTTGGGGATGTTCTTACCTGATTTCTTTCTGTCTTTACGCTTTGCTGCATGCATCTTCATGGTAAGGTGGACGCTCCTTTTTGATACACTATGGTTGGTAACAACTCCTAGGGTTATAATCCAGAGAGAGAGAGCACCGTTTCCCCACCATTGACAACTTTGGCCATTTAACTGCCCCTCTCTATCTGCCTAGTCAATCACTGGTCAGTGAGGATGGGTTCATGTTGATTGGCTTAGGACAGGCAGAGCTCCCTGCTGGAGACAGAGGTGAATTCACTGTCACCCAATCATGAGAGAGCTACACAGAGGCAGGGGGATGGAATGGATTCAGGGTGGGGGCAGTCACTGCACTCAGTGTACTGCTTTGGCCTCTCCTCCCTTCCAGTTCTGATTTAGAAGGATTCTGGCTATCTGTGAAGTACTCTGTTGCTGCCATTCATATTTTCTCAGTTGCTTTGTGCTCAGAGATCCCTATTGGCAGGAATGGTTACCTCTCCTCCTATCAAATAGAATGGTGGCTTCCCACTGTGGTTCCAAGGGAACCTTCTCTCCCAACCCAAGGAAGGTGGAAGAGATGTAGGAGGAGAATAATGACACTCTTAGGGAGCATGGCAGGTAATAAAATTGGGTCTTTCATTTGGGCATGAAGAAAGATCACACTGGACATGCAAGGTCAGAAGTCACACGCCCAACGGGAAGACATGGCAGTGAAATAACCCAGGAAATTTTTATATATAAGTTTATATATATATATATATATATATAAATTTCTTTTCAGTTCAGGAAGGAGGAAGTTGATTAACAACTCTAGCTCTTCCACATGACCTTTAACTTTTAGGGTCCTGGTTTGTGGTTGTAAAGTGGTTTTTAGTTTTGCTAGAGGGCTGGTAACTTTTTTTTTTTTTTTGCAGTACGCGGGCCTCTCACTGTTGTGGCCTCTCCCGTTGCGGAGCACAGGCTCCGGACACGCAGGCCCAGCGGCCATGGCTCACGGGCCCAGCCGCTCTGCGGCATGTGGGATCCTCCCGGACCGGGGCACAAACCCGCGTGCCCTGCATCGGCAGGCGGACTTTCAACCACTGCGCCACCAGGGAAGCCCTAAGGGTTGGTAACTTTTTGAGTCAGGGAGGAATAGAGAATGTGGGAGTCGAAAGGGATCTTGAAGAGGACCTCCTCCGATATTCCTCTCCCCGGTCTGATATGCTGCACTGATTGTTGCTGAAAAGTCTTGAGTGGCTTCAGGACCACCCAGCTAGTCAGGGAGTAAGTGTGGATCTGAGCGGATGAATTCTGGTTTCTTCACTTAAGTGATTTCTTAACGGTATTTAGTGCCTTGTGTCTTCTCTGTGGCAGGAAAACCTGCTGTTGTAATCTTCTTTGCCAAGCAGGGCTGTTTGGATCTCTCTTAATTCCCTTTACAGAATTTTGACAATAGATTTCTGCTCATGACTTTCTAATAAATGGGCCGTGTGGGATGGGAAACATAATAAGATCCTAAGATTGTCTTGTATTAAATAAGATTAAGATCTGAAATGTATAGCCCTTTTTTTCCCCTTTCACCGTTGGTAGACTTACTGCTTATGTGTGAAAGGAGGCGAGTCAATGCCTTTTAAGATTTATTATTCAGAATTTCCACGAATTTGGATAGATCATCACAGACAATTAAGGTAAACACAAGTAAACATGCTTTGTATAAAATCCCTAAAATCAATGAGTGGCTATAGGGTGCAAAGGTCTGTAATTGTCTGGGTTTGGGTCACCTAAAGCCACAAAATATTGCTGCCTGTCCCTTTACGACACTTTCTGTTGGAAGATGAAGTTGGTATTTTCTCCACTCTTTCCCTGTCCTCCATGTCCTGCAGTAACGTAACCTCTGTCGCCGAGATGGCTTGATGATGGAATTGTGTTGGACATGGTGTCCGGCACACGGGATGTTGAATGAATGAGTGCGTGGATCAAGAAGAGGCACCTACGACTTTGTCACTTGAGCCCCCTGATGCCAGGAAACAAGCGTGTGTCTTTGAATTTGCCCTCAGATCCTGCTGAAACAGCCTTGAACTTCAGAAAGAACCTTGTCTTTCCCTGCCCATCTGGATTAAGCCAAGCACGGTCTTCTCATGATCTTTGGGACGTAGCAATCCTTCAGAACTTTGGAGGAAAATCATTGGTTCAAATTGTAGTGAGGCTGTTACTAGCATGAAACTGTCTTGTGAATGACTTACGGTGTGATGGAAATTCTTGTGCTGACGCACTACCCTTTAGCCTGTCCATGGTCTGATCCTCTCATTACTCTGCTCAGAAACCCAGCTGTGAAGCACCATCTGTCAGCAGCGGCAGTATCATCCGTCTTAGTGTCAGCTGACATCTGTGTTAACTCTGGAGGAATTGCCTGAAGGCCGTTTTAGGTGGGTGTGACGCTCGGGGGGAGCAGGCTCCGCCTTGGTGCCTTTTGTGAAATACTGCCTGGCCTTTTCAACTTAAAACCACCCGTGATGGAGTGCCAAGTGCTTGCTTTTTCGCGTGCTGGAAGACTCTTTTAGGTCTTCTGCATTCCATGATACATTAAACCTTATGGCTAATCTTCCTTCTCCTCTCATAATACTGCCATGCAGTGAGACTTGAGTAAATGCTCAGATGATAGACTCAGGGTAGGATTTTCTGCTTTCTGCTTCATTCTGCAGAAAATGGCGTTGGGGAATCTACTGGGTTGAATCTACTGGGTCCTCCCCCTTCCTTCCTGAAACATCAGAATGTGACGTTATTTGGAAATAGGGTCGTTGCAGGTGTAATTATTAAGATGAGGGCACACTGGAGTAGGGTGGGCCCTTCATTCCATAAGGCTGGCGTCCTTCCAAGAAGGGATACAGAGTCACATAGAAGGAAGATGGCCATTTGATGACAGGCAGAGGTTGGAGGTACGCTGCCACAAACCAAGGAATGCCAAGGATTGCTGACAACTGCCAGAAGCCAAGAGAGATTCTTGGCATGGAGGAGATTCTCTCTAGAGCCCTTGGAGGGAGCACGGCCCTGCTGGCACCTCGATTTCAGACTTCTAGCTTCCAAGACTGTGAGACAATACACTTCTCTTGTTTTAAGCCATCCAGGTAGTGGTAATTTGTTACAGCAGCCCTAGGAAGCTAATACAGAGTACTATACAGTATGTCGTCACCGGGGATCTGTATGAATTTTGTTAAGCTCTGTTTTGCATGCTCAACACATAACCATTATGTAAAGACTAACTTTTGGAGTAACATAGATATAACTGGTGCCCGTAAGGAAGGGATAGTGCTTTTTAGGAAATATTACGAGAACAGGGCTATCTCATTAGGAGTAAATTTCCAGTTTACTCACTCAGTCAGTCCTTCAGTCCTATGCCAATTCATTCAACACACGTGTACTGATTGACCATAATATGCCAAGCACAGTGCTTGCTTTGGAGAGTAGAGCAGTGAACAAAATAGGTATGGAATCTACCCTTGTGAAGTTGAGAATCCAGTGGAGAAGAAAGACATGAGTTTGTTTATAATCAACCTACATATTTTTTAACATCATTATAAAAGAAAAAAGTCACGCTAAAAAGCGATGAAATTTTGTGAATCATTTAGTATTTGGGAATATCACTTAGTGATCCTATTTAAAAACTTAAACCTACTGCATTTATGTTCAATTCTGTTTCTGTGTCTGTGTTTTATATCCTCACCCAGTATAGACGGTCTTGTTTTTTCTACTGCTAATCATAATCCTTCACATGCAGTAGGTTTAGCATGTAGTTGCTGAATTAAATTGAATTATTGATTAAGAATAAAAGTAGGGAGGATGGTTAATAATAGCTAACATCTATTAAGTATCTATTATATATATGCCTTATAGAATTGACCTCTTTTTTTTTTGCGGTATGCGGGTCTCTCGCTGCTGTGGCCTCTCCCGTTGCGGAGCACAGGCTCCGGACGCGCAGGCTCAGCGGCCATGGCTCACGGGCCCAGCCGCTCCGCGGCATGTGGGATCTTCCCGGACCGGGGCCCGAACTCGTGTCCCCTGCATCGGCAGGCGGGCTCTCAACCACTGCACCACCGGGGAAGCCCTAGAGTTGACCTCATTTTATTCTCATAGGTGTTTCTATGAGTTTATATTTCCCAGTACACCACCAGAAAGTAGAAAAACTTCCTCCACCTCAACCAGCTAGTTAGTGGCAAAGCCAAGATGTGGGCCCAAGCAGTGGGCAGTCAGGCTCCACGCCCTGGGCCGCACCTCCGGCTTTAGTAACACTTGCAGCCATCCTGCTGCCTTCCATGGATTCGTTTAAGAGGACTGTGTCGGAATCATGTGCCTTCCTTCTTTTTCTTTTTACTAATCACAGACTCTGGGAGTAATGCAGAAAAGATTGGCTTTAATTCACATTTTTGTCTAAGAAAATCTTCTTTCCTCACCAGGGTAAAAAGAGCGTGACACTAGAATGTGGAATGATTGCTGATCACTTAAATCATTTCTATTTAATTCTTTCTCTCTTTAGCCTTTGGCTTATAAGCTAATGTCACTTAAATGACTAGATACCCTGCAGGGTCATGTGTGGTTAAGCCCAGCCTTGCATTTCACGTCATGGTTTCACTTGTGTGGTGTTGGAGCGGGGAATTCCGCTCCTGTGCTGTCTGCCTTGAGGCCGAAGCTCTTGCCTTTCCTAGAGAGAATGTGGACCATCCCCAGGAAGAGGGCAAAGGGGACGTCCCCAGGCCTCTCCTGGCTGTCCAGCTCCAATCAAAGCCCCACGGGCTTTGGAAGAGCCAAGCTTTGTGCAGCAGGTGTGTGTTTGGGTCTCAAAGCCCTGTGCTGCTCCATTAGCGTCTGTGATGTGGGCTGGTTGGCAGCCCATCCTGGAAGCTGCTGCAGGATTGTAAGTAAATGGCTCCAGAGGAGCTGCTGACTCAGCCGTGGGGTTGTCCCTATTCCTCTCCTGGAAGAACTCTGTGTACTTTGTTCGCCTGCTCCAGCCGCAGCCCTCAGGATCTGATTTCAGCTGGAAACAAGCAGCTCTAGAAGTTTCAAAGTTAAAAACCACAAGTATTGAATCCAGCACTCTGTCATGGCAGCATCATTCACAGTAGCTACAAGGTGGAAACACCCCAAGTGGCCATCAATATACCCCCCAAAGTGGTACATACACACAATGGAATACTATTCACCCATTAAAAGGAATGAAGTACTGATACAGGCTACAATCTGGATGAACCTTTGAAAACATGATACGTACAAAAAGCCAGACACAAAAGGATGAAGATTGTATGATTCCATTTATATGAAATCTCTAGAATAAGCTTATTTGTAGAGATGGAAAGCAGGTTAGAGGTTACCAAGGGCTGGAGGACAGAGGAATGGGGAGTTACTGGGTAATTGTACAGAATTTCTGTGTCAGGTCATGGAAAAGTTTGTAAACAGTAGTGGTGGGTGTACAACACTCTGAATGTAATGGATGCCACTGAATTGTACATGAAAAAATAGTTAAGATGGCAAATTTTATGTTATATATGTTTTTAAAATAATGAAAAAAATGCCAGCACCCTGAACCAGATCTTGCATCTCTCAGCAATGAGCTAAATGTCGAAAAGCATCCTTGGCTTTTCTCAGGCTGGACATAAACCTATGAGAACTGTGGCCTTGCAGGGGAAGGGCCCAGCACACGGGCAGGGTGAAGGAAATGCTCAGTTAACGGGTCTTGTTTCCTGTTTCTGCCTGGACTGCCCCCCAGTTACAGCATGTGTGGCCTGCTCAGTGGCCCTGAGGTCACTTGTTAGGTGCTTTGGAAACTGGAGTAAAGAAAGTTCCAGTTAAGACATTAAATGGCTTGAAAGGGAAAAAAAAAATCAAAACATGACTGAGAGTTCTCTATTTCCTTTCCTTTCCTTTCTTCTTCTTGTCCTCCTGAGACTGTATTTCCAATCTTCACCAGGAAAGAACAAAAAATGGAGAAGCAAAGCAAAGGACATCATCTACTATTCTTCACTCACAGTAAAGTGAGGCAGGGGCTCAGGACTTGATTCCTCCTCGTTTCACTCTAGTTCAGCGTCTCCAACTCTGAAGAACTCATCTATTAAATCCCCGCTGGCCTGCAAGAGCTAATACGTGTTCACAGTATGTGTTGAGTTTCTTTCCAAAAACTAATATGCACCTGGGCCAGGGATTAATCCAGATCATTTTTTGAGGTAACTAATATTATTATTCTGTATATACAGACATTTGAACTGTGGATCAAAGAAGATAAGAAACTATCTCAAGATAACAGTCAGGAAAGTAACAGTGAATTCAACACACAAACATGACCCACTGCTCCCGTGATCTAATTCTGAGATACAGAAAAAAAAAAAAAAAAGAGAAACTCTCTTTCCTTTGGTGTGGACATTTAATATTAAAGCAGACTCTTATGGTGTACCGGCAGCCACTTGGAAACAAGGTGCGGGAGAGAAACAGGAAATAAGGGGCTAAGGCCCTCACCACGTGGCTCCACGTGCTCCTTTGTAGATTTCCTCTCCGAGGTCTGTGGCTGAAATCTGCAGGAATGAGTTCAGTGCATATAGTCTGGAATTGATAAAGGGAATCAATTTTGCAAGGGATTTCTTGGACTCTTTAAGAATGTTAGAAATCATAGGACCCCACTGATTCATTTTTTTGTTACGTCTTGATTGATCTTTTGTGTTTTCCCCTTTACCTTCCTCATGTTATCAATAAATAACAACAGAATGTCTGACTGTCTTGTTTTAAACATCTGCATTTGCACAGTCAGCCTGGGCACTGGGAAAGAGAAGAGAGAAGAAACTTAGTGTTGCAATTTTATATATGGGGATTTTTATATTAGAAGAGACTTAAAATCCTATTCTAATAGGATCCCCATTTAATGAACATTCTCCTCTTCAGACATTGGGAAAACCTGTCACCCTCTAACAGAAAGCCTGAAGGAATCAGTGAGTGGAAGCACATCCTTCTGCTAACATTCCCGGGTTAACAGTGTGCCCCAAGTGACCGACATGATTGACCCGCCAACTAATTTGTCCATACAGTGGTTCACATTTACACGTGTGTATGTTCACCTGTTAACAGACAATGCTTACCAACTTCAGTGCATTATTAGTCTTTGCTTGCTTTGGTATTTGTATATTTGATACCTAATTGTTTGTTCAATTGCCCTCATTTGGGCCTCTAGCCTCCACTTGGGAGGAAATTCAATAAAAAGCCAAATTTTACTGTACCAAATCCAGCAGACACAGTTTGGATATGCTAACAACTCCTAATGAGGGTTTTGGCCATTGGTCAAATAAACTTTCATGTAGCAGTTGGATAGAAAGCAGAATTGCCAACTTTGTTTATGCTTGAGGGATTTTTTACTGGATCTATAAGGCATGTAGAATTTATATGCGTATGTAATATTCACTTACTATTATATAATAGTAAAATAATAATTAGTGTTTTAAATTTCATTTCTTGTTTCCTGATACAAATTGAACTGTGATAAAGGTGTCGATAGTAAACACTCATGGTGGACTCTGGCCGGGACCGGATGTGATTGAATGCTTTACAGCCCCTAGCTCATAGCAACCTCTCCCACGCTGAAAGGTGGCGGTACAGTTCCCCTATTCTTAGTAGAGAAAATAGGTAGTTGGTTTTGTTTGTTTGTTTTTATCCATGTTTTATGGATGAAGGCAGTGAAGCTCAGAGAGTTTGAGAGATCTTCTCCCGGGCATGGTGCATGGAAGTGGTAAACATGGATTTTAAACTCCCGTGGGTCTGACGTCGTGATGGACAGTTGTACGTGTCAGCTTGGCCAGGCTGCAGTACCCAGCCGTGGACTCAGACGCTAATCTAGGTGTTGCTGTGAAGGTGTTTTGTGAATGTGGTGAACACCTGCAATGGTTGACATTAAGGAGACTACTTTCGATGGTTACTGTCGACTGGACCGTGGGCCTTCAATCACTTGAAGGTCTTAAAAGCAAAATGTGAGATTTACTGGAAAAGAAGGAGTTCTGCCTCGAGGCTGCAGCATTAACTCCTTCCTGAGTTTCCATCCTGCTGGCCTGCCTACCCTACAGATTTCCAACTTGTCAGTTTCAACTATCCTGTTAGCCAATTCCTTTAAATCCCTTTCTGACTCTGTATCTATATATATATTATATGTGTTGATATTATATATATATCTTACATATATGCATATATGAATAACCCTATGTATATATATTTATAGAAATAATGCCATAATTTTCCCTGGTCATTACATGTATCCTGATAGGAGATATTTACACATCTCCTATCAGTTCTGTTTCTCTGGAGAAGGACATCAAAGCCTGGGCACCATGACACCCATTTGCAAAAAGTGAAAGAGGTTTCCATCTCCACATTACAGGAGATGAACCAAGATTCAGAGTTTGAGAGACTTGCTCATAGATACGCATGTGGCTTGGAGATGGTAGAGCTGGGGTTTGAAGCCAGAGACTCCAGAGATAGTGCTCGAAACACTCGAACCCAAATCACTCCGATTGCATGAGAAGTGGGCAGCCGTGATGGATACAGGACAGGGCGGCTGATGTCTATTAATCACTTGTGTGTGTGACGGTCACCGCGCTGAGCACTTTGCCTGGTCCTCCTGGGTTCTTGGTACAGCTTCCTGTGGAGGTCAAGGCATCGGTCACCAGGAGAAGCTCCTGGCTGCTTCTCAGACCATATGGCAGGTCTGAATCACCTGGAGGGCATGTGGAAACATAGGTGGCTGAGCCCTCCCCCACCCCCGCCCCGTTTCCCATTTAAGGGCAGGGGAGATGAAGCTCTGCCTTTTGTAGTGGAGCTGTCACAGATATATTTTGAAACCAGCGCACCTCAGTTCTTGCTGGTATTAGTGTTTTCTCAGGTCTGGCTGTGCTTCCCCTGCAGCCCTCCGTGGTGATCAGCTCTTGTTCTGGCTGTAGAAGCATCACATCCGCTAAGCTGACTCCCCTAGGCGGGTTCCCAGCAGACGCTCCTCTGCTTGGGGTCCTGTCGCTGCCACAAGGGATCCCAGGCGACTCCAGGAAGTCGCACCTCTGGAGCTCCCTGAGTCCAGCCAGATTACCCTGCAGCCTGACGTGGCCTTGCGTCTGGTTGGTGCTGGGGTGTCTAAGGGTGATGATCTCCGGTGTGCTAATTATAGGGAGCGAGGTGACAGCACCCCTTTGTGCCCAGAGCTGCTCTTTATCTAACACACTGCCCCCTCTCTCAGAGGAAGCCCAGAGAGAGAAACAGGATGCAGTCTGGGTATGTCTTACCTGTGCTTCCCTTTTGCCTGGTCCTTTCCAGTTATTTCCCTAGGCTGGGCTTCCTGCCCTATCTTCCCACCACCTCCCTCTGGTCTGGATTTCCCTTATATAAAACTCCAGCATCTAATCTGACAGGTCTGGCCCTTGATTTGCTAAAGGAGGTGAGATATGTTGGCAGTCCCTTCCTAAGATAATAACTTAGCTTACAGAAACATTGTCACACAACAGATTTGTTTTTGACTATTAGAAACCAAGTATCCCCTTGTTCTTTCCTTCTGAGTTCCTCCTGTGACAGTTCTTCTGTAAGTGCCCCCTCTCCTCCTGCCCACAACACACACACCTTTTCCCTTTCCACTTGAACTCACTGGGGAGATGGTTATGCTTCCAGAAGCAAGGCAGAAGAGAAGAGCATATTAATAGTATCCAAAATATGAAACCCACTATACTAAGATTTATTGAGTATTTTCTAAATGCACTCTTCTAAGTGATATATCTGCATTATTTTATGTAATCTCACCCCACCCTGTTTATAGCTGAAAACACTAAAGCATCGAGGGGTTTTATCATTTGCTCAATACTAGTAAGTGGCAAATCCAGGTATAAACCCCGGCCTCCTGACTCTAGATCCTACACCCTACCCACTTAAGTGAACGTGAAAGCTGGTTACAAGCTGTGAAACCAGATTTAATACAAGATTATATGTAGTTGATCCTCACTATTTGTGGATCCCATATTTTCAGATTTGCCTACTAGCTGAAATTTATTTGTAACCCCAGAAGGGGACTCGCGATGCTTTCATGGTCATCCTCGGATGTGCACAGAGGGTGAAGAATTTGAGTGGCCGGGCGTGCAGGATCCCAGCTGAGGTCGAACAAGGCTGACTTCTTGTTTCAGCTCTCATCCTGCAAGTAAAGGTCCTTATAGTCTCTGCAGCGCCACGTGTTTCACATTTTTATGTTTTTATTGGTGAATTCACGATTTGAAATGTGTAATGCTGAAGAACTAGGTGTCTAGTGTTCCTAAGTGCGGGAAGGCTGTGATAGGCTTTACCTGTGTTAGGTCAGCTTCCTTTAGGCTTGAGTCGCAGTGCTGTCGGCCTTGAGTTCAATGTTAATGTATGAACAATATATATTAAGTAAGGTGTCTATTTTCTTTTCTTTTTTTAAATTTTTTTAATCTTATATTGGAGCATAGCTGATTAACAATGTTGTGTTAGTTTCAGGTGTACAGCAAATTGATTCAGTTATACATATACATGTATCTATTCTTTTTCAAATTCTTTTCCCATTTAGGTTATTACAGAATACTGAGCAGAGTTCCGTGTGCTATACAGTAGGTCCTTGTGGGTTATCTAATTTAAATATAGCAGTGTGTACATGTCAATCCCAGACTCCAGGGTGTGTTTTAAAACACGCATAAAACAAGTTTACATATTGATGGGTTGACAACAATGTGATCAGAGGCTCACAGACACCTAATCCTGTGTTTCCCCTCAGAGCAATGATTCCCTGTTGTTAATTCAGTGTTTACAGAGACTTCATGGAACTTAACAAGAATGGACTGTATCGATCTCTCTGTTACCTTGCTTTCCTTAATTAGTTGATTCATTAAATACTCAGGCATTTAAAAATGCTTTACTTATCAAAAGGCATACATTCTTAATGGAGGTGATATCACCCCCAAGGGGACAAAAGTTGGTTCTTGGGGTGGAGGGGAGTGAAAATCTTACTCTTTTTATATAAAAAGCAGATATATATATACACACACAGTACCTAACAAATCTGTAGGACATCTGTGGTATTACAATTTCAGTTGGAGGGTGATAAGGAAAAATGTCTACAAAAGTTTCCTTGGAGGGAGGGCAATCATGAAACAAAGGTTGAGACACACAGTTGTAGGGCACAGTGTATAATACGATGAAGCATCTAAAGTATTTACTAGACTATGTGCTCAGTGTTAGCTATTTATTAGAAAAATCATTAATAACAGTATTTGTTTCCCCAATCTTCTTCCCTTTCTTCACAGACCAGCATTTCCTGTACTGCAGATCGTGGTCTTCTGAGGGATCTGCCCACACATTTTCAGATCTGTCTGAAATTTGTTGTTTTCTTTTGTGCTTTAATTTTTATGATGATCTTAAAGATGATGCTTGCATACCGGTCCTCTCTGTAGCAGAGTCCTCCCACAAGACTTCATTGCCCAAGTTTGCACCTGGCTTTTAAGGAGGGAGCTCTCCTTCAGTGGTTATAGGTCAATAAGGAATAAAAGAAGAGCAGACTGAAAGCGCGTGAATGATATAGTCAGAGCAAGTGAGGGCCAACTGACGTGCACCCTGTTGTAGCACCCTGTAATCTCACCCCACTCCATGCAGGTTACCAAGGGCATGGACACTGGCTTAGCCTGTCCAGGTTGCTACAACAAAATACCGTAGACTAGGTGGCTTATAACAACAGATATTTCATTCTCACAGTTTTGGAGGCTGAAAAGTTTGAGATCAACGTGTCTGGTGAGGACCTGCTTCCTGGTTCGTAGACAGCCATCTTTTCCCTGTGTCCTCATGGTAGAAGGGGCAAGGGAGCTCTCTGGGGTCTCTTCAATAAGGGCACTAATCCCATTGATGAGGGCTCCACCCTTATGACCTAATCACCTCCAAAGGCTAATCACCTCCTAATACCATGGATGGCATTGGGGATTAGGTTTTAAGATATGAGTTTTAGGGAACATAAACATTCAGCCTGTAGCAGGTACCATGGGGATCATCTTAGAATGCTGTCCACCATGGTCATTGGCACTTCCCTCCCGAGGCAGTGAGTGTGGTTCATATTTGTAGACTTTCATGTGCATTTGCAGAATGTCTGCAATATTAATGTATATGTTCAAATTAAAATTTAGAAGAGTAGAAACTCAGTTGTGAGCTGAGGTGAGGTTATTTAGACCAGGATTTCTCAACTTCAGCAAATTGATGTTCTGGGCTGCATAATTCTTTCTTATGAGGTGCCGTTGTATGTGTTGTAAGATATGGAGCAGCATCCCTGGCCTCTACCCACTAGAACCCAGTAGCACACCTTCCCCAGTTGTGACAATTAAAAATACCACCAGTCATTACCAGATGTCCACTTGAGGGAGAGGCACCCCCATTTGAGAAGTCCTGCATTAGAAAAACATAGTGGGTTTTTTTTGTTTGTTTGTTTGGTTTTAATGAAGAACCCATTAAAGCAGGGAATTTGTTTTTTAAGGTGATGCAGCTGTTTGGAGCCAGCAGGCTCTTGCTCCTTGGCTAATGCCTCATTCTTAGATTTTTCTTTATCCTTTATTAGGAAACGTATAGTTTATAGTTGCAAAGAAAAACTTACTACCGTAGATGTGTTTCCCACATGGACTCTCTTATCCACATGTATGCCAAAACAAGATTACGTTATCATATTTGACTATGTTTTATAATCTTGTCTGAATTTATAGTCAAGCCATATTATAATAGGGCTTTAGTTCTACTATGACTTGGGTCAGATATTTCCCAAAAGATATTTAATGCCTAAGGCAAGGAACCTAATGAACTCCTTTCTTGGTATTATGGCTTCTTTCTTGGAAACAAGTGACATGGCTTGGTAAGGGATGGAGTGAAAGGCACGGTCCAGTTCTGAAATTACAAAACTCAAAAGCTGCTCATTCCTGTTTTCTCTAGGCAAAGGCAGCTCAAGCATCTCATCCGACGTGAGTTCAAGTACAGATCACACGCCGACCCAAGCCCAGAAGAATGTGGCTACCAGTGAAGGTAGGCATCTGCTCTTCATTATCTCTTGCCCTCTGGTCACAGTGCTGGCTGTATTTGGAAGACACGTAAAAGGTGTGAGTTTCAGTTTTGTTCTACTGAGTGGAAGCATATGAGACTCTTAAACATGAGAAAGCCAAGGTTTTCCCAGGTTTCTTTTTTGTTGCATTGCTGTCACCATCTACTAAAGTTGTTTTGATGTGGTTTAAGGTAAATGCTGTTATTTTGTGAAAATATAACAGGCAGACTTTTGGGAAGTGTTTATGAATGACATATCTTGTTTTTCAGTATGAAAAACATTATGATTGTAAAATCTTTATGCTGCAGTTGAAAGTTCCTGCAAGAACTTTCAAAATAGGCACACCTGGAATTCAGGATTTTGATAGTGGGAAGGTCATAGTCATGGGATTTGTAGAACTTGAACTATTCCCACTACCTGGGGAGTAGGAAAAGAGGTTTGTTTGATTCTTTAAAGAGTAAGTGAAAAGTCCTGCTTGTCAGAACAAAGATTGGTTGCACTGATATTCTTGATAAAGAATTTGACTATATGTAGTAGCACATGTTGGAATTTAATTGCTTCCCAATAGTTGAGAAGCTTTTCAGTTATTACTTACTCGTTCGAGTGTGGAAATCATTGTTTCTATTGTAGTTATTTAGTGGAAAGTTGACACAATTATGGAATCGGCTCCTTTTATTTTAAGGTGAAACACATTTAAATGACTTCTTTTCTGAAGAAGAGTTCTTTCTAAACGCATTGTTGAATGAAGGTCCATGGAAGACACGAATGCCGTTTATAATGAAAGACTTGTGAGGTGTCAGCCGATTTTCTCATGGCACTGTATAGAGCCTACTTTCCTAGTGTGCAGGGTGTTGTGGAAACAACATTTCCAGTCCTTGTTTCAGAGGCTCAATTTCTGCTGCTTGTTGGGAAACGCACTCAGAGCCTGGTGTTGGCCATGTCAGTTGTTTGATTGCTCTTGATCTGCACTACAGGATATGCATTAATGATGATGCTTTACTTCTGTTGTGTGTATCTTCTCTTTGGGTATTCTTTGACTTGGTGTGTTTCAAATAAGAATTATCTCCTCTGGGTTAATTATCCCCAGACTGACGGATAAATAGCTTTTACAACTGGATTGTATTCCCTTGTGTTTTGTGCCTTAGCGTTGTTTTTACCAGCATTCTGTGGCAAACAGATTGGGGTGTTCTCCTTAATGGAGTGAAGAATCGGGTAGCAATCCAGCTTTAATTTTGTGCCTGTTCATTCAAATATGGGGATTAGATCATTCTTGAAATTCAGTTAAGGTAATGTGCAAATTGGGTAAATTGATTTTTAGACCTTTGCTTTGATTCTTAAAAGCCAGAGTGGAAATCACTTCAATTTAATTGATTTATGATCTGCTCTAATCAGAATTCTATGTTTTGTAAGATTATCACTTCTTTCCATCATTATTTTACAGTCACACTTGTCACAGTAATTTGTCTAATTTGAGTGGCTGTGAAAATAGAAAGTTAAAAGTATGTGAAATAATTCTTCCGGGTTTCCCTATCTGGATTTAAGTTCTCTTAATATTTTTTCTCCTTTTCAAAAATAGAAAATACAAAAATATATGAGCTCTGTTGCAAACGTTGGGGGAAGGGGCCATGGGATTTCATGCATTTTAAAAATGTCTGGGGTGAGAGCCCCCCGAAAAAAAAAAAAAAAAAAAAAAAAAAAAAAAAAAAGTCTGCTTTTATGCTTCAAAAAAAAACTATATAACTATGAAAAAATTTTTCATTTTTGTTTTGCCATTTTCTTAGGAAGATCCTTTTGGTGTAGGCCCAGTCAATGTTTCATACATTTTGGTCACAGTGCATTTTCAGGAGAGAAAAATGGGAAAATGTGTGATGTTCATATGAAACAGAATTTTTAGCAACTGGGCTAAATTGATACGGAGTTTTTTCCGAACTCGTAAGCGGAAGAACCTCGTCGTTATGAAAGATGCTATCCATTTTTTGCTTATCTAAAAAAAAATTTAAAGAATGTGTTGTTTGACTATTTATTTGCATGAATCCATTTTGCCACTGTTTTTCAATCAGTGAAAATTTTAAAATATTAAAAAATGAATTTGATGTGGGTATTAGTTACATTAAAATGTGTTTCAGGGTTGTTTGCCACAGAATGGTCTCATATTATGGGTCTAGTTTTTTCCAGATAGAAGCATAATAGACAGTGCTCATTTTCTCAGTGCACAGGTGACAGAGCCCAGGTCCACCTCTCAGGACGAGCAGTCAGGACATCACATATTCTGACCTCCACAAGGTGGATTTACCTGATGGCATTAACGGTTCCTCCTACCGGAAAACACCTAGGTAACCACTGTATGCAACACACTGACAAAAGAAAAGAAAACAGAAGGTGGACACAGATTTCTTACACACGCTAAACAAGAGCACATTTAAAAATGCTTCTTTGATTCTCTTTCCACTGTTTTCTAGGACTGTATTTAACCTTTGCTATTAAAAAGCGTATTGGGTAAGTTGTGTGCCTCACTCTCTGGAAGCTGTATGATTATGGTTATTTTCTTCAGTTCTTTGATCTTTCTATGATTTTTTGCCTCTGAATTCCTGGGTATTGCCTTCAAGAAGCACAGGGAGGATCCTCAGTTTAAGGGTCTGCATGATACTGAGTTCTAAACGTGATATCTTTTGTGGAGGGTAATATTCAGTTTTCCTGCAGCTTTTGAAAACCGTGACCGTACCTGTAACAGCTGGGTTGGAAGCATTTGGAGCAGTGTTGGACTTCTCCCTGCTGGGCTGGATGAGGAGGTGTTGTATCAGCTCCCTGGGTGGTGTGTGTGTGTGCGCACATGTGTGCATTTGTGTCCAGCCTCCACAGGGTAGCTGATGGCCCAGGCACCATCTCTAACTGGGAAACATGTGGGTAACCACTCTATGCAACATATGCTGGGAAATAAACTGAGGACCTGGAAGTGGAGGGAAGGGAAGGACACACAACATGCACTGCCCTGGGGCTGGCAGCAGGAACGGTGATGAACTGTCTTATGGGGGAGATGACAATGTTCTAAAATTGGATTGTGGTGATAGTTACACAGCTCAGTAAATTTACTAAAACTTATTGAATTTTACACATGAAAAAGGGTTTTGGGGGGCCGCTGCCTGACCTTCAGACTTATATCTAAACCATCACAAACCATTCTTTTAATATGCTGCCTCCCAACTCTGAGAGGTGAGAGGCTGAGTCTTGGCCAGTACAAAGTGCAGGGCTGGAGGCTGGAAGCTTCTCCTGAGATGCTCTGGCCTTGGGGCCAGGACTGGCCTGAAAGCCATCATAACAAATCCCTGGACCAGGAGGGTTCATAGCCCAGCGTGTGGTGCCCTGTCAGAGTTGACCTATTGTATGTGCATATTCTCCCATGAAGCTCTGGAAGACGGGAGAGATTATAGACCCACAGATTTCCCAACCTTTTAATTAATTAATTAATTTTTTAGCTTTTCTTGGATAGTTGTTAACCTCAGCTCAGGTTTAAACATGTTAGCATCACTCCAAGTCGGATTCTTTGCTAAGGGCTTATGTCTTTGCTGTCTATCTCAAATTGCAGTGTATGATCCACTTTGGGTCATAAGGCTACTCCCCTAGGATGGTGGGCCCAGATGATGATACAATTTGATTTTAATCCAAAAGAGAATGGCATTTTTCACCTGATGGTAGTGTTCTGTTCCAAAATCTCATGCAAAACTTTCATGAGTCTTAATCTGTGACTCTAAAGCCACACCCCTTTCAAGGAATTGGCAGCCTGCAGTGCTTTCTCTCTGACACGATATAGGCTTTCTTTAAGATTCATTATATTTCTTGTGACAGTTGAAGTTCCTGGTTTCCTGATACTGTAGGGGGTTTGGGTTCAAGTGTAGAAAGCTGGAGAACTTTCCATTTTTTCCCAACAAAATCTGCATTCCAACATACACCATAGCTTCATTCTTTCCAGTTGTATTACTATTCTTTCTCTTCCATTTTTTTCTGTCTTTCTCACCCACAGGGTGTTTTCTCTTGTACTGGAAATAATGGCTTTTGACCTTCAGCTCTTTGAAAGTCATGTCCAGCTGTGAGCAGAGTCGGTTGGATTAGGTTAGATCATGAAGAAGCTTCCTAGAAATAGGAAGCTGAGCTCGGGCTTCTTTCGTGGAATGGGCGAGGGGCGGCATGAGGGTGTGGCTTTAAGGGTGGCATCTCAACAACTCAGCCTTCTCTTGAGCTGGGGGAAAATGAAGTGGTTAGTTCAAAGGCCAAATGCAGTTGGCTGATGAAGAGTTAGCTCCACTCAGCTGCTCTTTAATCACATTCAAGTTTAGATACTGAACTTATGGACAACACAATTTATAGGTGTGATGGCTGTTTATACATGTTGGTTATCAAGGCGGACAGCCGTGGAATCCGAGAATTTTTAGAGCTACAAAAATTCTTGGCAATTTTCTGATCTACTGCAGTCATTCTACAAAGAAATTCCTGTGGCACAGAGAACTGAAGAGATTTGCTCAAGATTACACACCTAGTACATTGTCAAGCAGGAGTCTGACATAGTAATGTTTTGGTGAAAGATGGTCCAATTAGAAAAAAGCTCCAGACGCGCAGGCTCATTGGCCATGGCTCACGGGCCCAGCCGCTCCGCGGCATGGGGGATCTTCCCGGACTGGGTCGCGAACCCGTGTCCCCTGCTTCGGCAGGCGGACTCTCAACCACTGCCCCACCAGGGAGGCCAAAGAAAAAAGCATAACCTTTCAAAAAAGCTTTTGCCTTTGGAGCGTGAAGCTATTTAACTCTCATTTGTGCACCTGATCTCTTGCTTCCTATTTTGAGCTGGTTGCAAAGCTGAAGCGGGCTGTTTGGAAGAGTTTGAGAAAGATTGTTGAGCCCCAATAGATCAGTCTTCCAGTGGGAGGAGGGGAGCTGCTTCAAATGGCAAAAGGATCTCAACCTACTTGAGTAGATTCGCTTCCAGAGATGGAGACACTACCGTTGTCAGCTCAGGATTATAAAATAGCCTTTTAGTAGATTTGCATAACGTTGCTTTGTGAAATTGCCCATTTAATTAACTCCCTGAAAGAAGTACATTTTAAAATGTTTCATCTGAAATGAGTTATTTAGGAAGAATTTGCGGTGATGTTCTTTCCGTGAACCTAAAATCACCAGTTTATTTATACAGTCCTGGGTTCTCATGTTTTCGGTGCCCAAATGAGACCAATTCCAAATAGAGTTATTTTGAAAATGTCCAGGCATTTGGCTTTGCTTTTATTCTCTTTGTCTTATGTTATCTTTTTACTTCTTGAATGTACTCCTCAGACAAAATTCACATGAATCACTCAGGAAGAGAAAGATGATGCTTTTAACTCAAGGTAGATTCTGTTTCCCAAAGAGCCTTTTTGACTATCCAACAAATTCAACAGACATTTCTCGGACACTTATTTCAGGCTCTTGCTAGTACTTTCATGAGCATTATTGCATTCATCTTTGTTTCATCGTCATACTTCTCTTGTGACGTAGGCATAAATGTTTCCATTTGGCAGATGAAAACAGGGAGACTGGGAAGAATCAGGGTGGCCCAAAGTCATGTAAAACTGGTGGGTAGCAAAGATAGGCTTTGAGTGCTGAGTGCTAAGATTTATTCTTAATGCTTGTTTTGTAATTGTCATGCAAAAAGTAATGAGAATTTCACACTAGTCATTGTTATAAGTTTATATCAAAGTATATTTTGAAAGTACTTATGAGAAGTACCTTTTCAAAAGCCAACTCATAATCATGTCTAGATTGCTGACATTCTGCATGGAAACACTTCTGTGTCCATGTATAGTGTAGAAAATGACTTCAAATCCTCAGTTATAGAAAGCAAAAGTCCACATTCCAAGTTGCTTTTATATGGCACTGTTGAAGGCTTAGTTTTCCGGTTACCAGAACTGTGCCCTTAACAGACTGCACCAGACAGAGTTAGGGTTTGAAGTTGATATGTCAGTTAATCATGATATGGGGTCTATAGTGTATGTAATATAAAAGTACTGAATAGTTGTACTGCTTGTTTTCCCTGAGCCATGGGATTATTAAAACTGAGCCATGGAATTATTCTTAAATTGGAAATGCACACAAGTGGTAGGTACCAATCTCAGACCATGTGCCTTGGAAGACTGAAAATGTACCTTGAAGCAGTCTATTACAGTTGAATGAAATTCTATCTATGACACAAGAGCAAATAGATAACATAGGAAGAGGAATATAAAGAACTGGAGAAAGAAAATGACGCTTAAGAAATCTCTTTTGAAATAGTTATAAAGGGACGACTTCCCTGGCGGTCCAATGGTTGACTCCACGCTTTCACTGCAGGGGGCGCGTGTTCGGCCCTTGGACGTGGAACTAAGATCTACATACTGTGCGGCACAGATAAATAAATAAATAAAATCGTTATAAAATGACATTTATCCAAATTGGAAGGTAGGGTGGAGGACCTTATGGGGAGGAAGAGATTCCAAAATAAAAAACTGGTGTTTAGGAACTTTTATTCAGTATATGAGGAAGGTGATGACCGATTATTATTTATTTATTTATTTATTTATTTGCGGTACGCAGGCCTCTCACTGTTGTGGCCTCTCCCGTTGCAGAGCACAGGTTCCGGACGCGCAGGCTCAGCGGCCATGGCTCACGGGCCCAACCGCTCCGCGGCATGTGGGATCTTCCCGGACCGGGGCACGAACCCGTGTCCCCTGCATCGGCCGGTGGACTCTAAACCACTGCGCCACCAGGGAAGCCCGATGACCGATTATTACAGAGCTTTGTTTTGCCTTTAAAAATTAAATTTTAAACTTAACTATCTCTAAAATTTCAGGATCATTTAGGAATGCTTTGCAAGGCTTCAGCTTTGAAGCTTAATGTGTTTTGGTAATTAAATTAGCACCTTACTGCCTCCTGATCAGATTTCCTTTATGGTTGAAGCGACTGCTTAATTGTAACTTAGGTGACTTTTGAAAAGCTGCGCCAATTACATCTGGCGATTTGAACATTTTATAGATTCAATGTGCCCAATTTAATAAGGAAGTCACATTTGCCTCTGAGGGTTGGTTTAAGCAGAGGCAACCTCATCAACTCAATATCCAGAAAGTGGTTATGTGAGCCTAGAAATGTACATTGAAATGATAATACCATCTCAGACTCAAGAAGTAAGTTTAATTTCTTGAGGGAGTTATCTTCCCAAATGAATTATCCAGAATGGCAAAAATGTCATTTAAGAGTCTCAGAAGGAAATTACGTTTCTCTGTGAGTGTGTATATGTGGTGTGTGTGTGTGTGTGTGTGTGTGTGTGTGTGTGTGTGTGTTTAAGGACATTTTAAAGTAATACTTGAGACAGCCAGAGTTTCTCAGATCTTCAGTATTCTAATCTCATGTGCAAACTTTTATGTTTATTTCCTTCACCTACATCTTGTAACTTGTAAAAAAGCACTCAAATAATCAATATATTTCAAATATAGACATTCTGATTCATCTAAGTAGAGCTAAGTGTGTTTGTAATAAAAGCTTGGATCATTCTTAAGATATCAGTAATTTCACTAGATTTATAAATTTATAAAAGGATGTAACCTCGGTTCAAATACATTTGTTTAGACACTGATTGGGGGCTACAAAATGTATGTTAGTCACAAACTGGTAGCACAGAGAATAATCCCTACCCTTCTTCTACCTGAAGAATTTTCAAAACTAACTCTGGGTTTAACGGATTTAAGTGGGGCATCCAACCTGCAGCTCTTGAGTCTCCATCATTCTCTAAGGCCATAAACCATCATCCTTCACAATATTGCTAGTAGCTATTTTGGTTCCCTGAGGAATTTGATTTTATGACAAGATCCACTGCTTCCAGAACTTTCACAATTACTGGGGGGAATAAACACCTATGAAACAGTTAAATAGTAGTTTGGGGTAGTATGGGATTGTGTCCCAGCAAGTAATCTGAAGAAGTGCTATAGCTGGAGGAGTTGGGAAAGGCATCCTGGGAGCCCGGGACTTGGCTTTTGCTGTGTGGGTAGAAGGTGGAGGAGGATGGAGAGGGTGATACAGCGTGGCATGTTAGATTGTGAAGAAAAATCCATTTGGGCTTATGTGGGGGAAAGGGAGGCTTCTAAACAGACCTGTCTCTGGCAACATTGAATAGGGTCAAAAAGTGCATTGAACACCCACTCTTTTCACTAAAACGGTTAGTTATGGAGTGGCTGCACACTCTTTGTATTAGGTTTTCCGTGGATCCCATATAATTGGGGTTGTCAGTGACAAATAGGCTATCATTCTGTGACACTGTACACCCACCATCTTTGTTTGGGTTATTTGGAAGGTTTTACACTCAGTAGCCAACTTCTGAGCTCATCTCAGGCAAAGAAAGAATATGGAGGAAGTTGGGAACCAACGTTTCAGGACAAATATCCTGATGTTGGAAATATTTGCCCTTTACAGTCATGGACAGAATCTGACCTTAAAACTCGGGTTAACATGTCTGTTTACTTCCTCTTTGACCAGGAAATAACTTCCTGAGGATAAACTAACTTCCTCAGGAAGTCCCTGACTTCCCAAGGCTGTTAGGCTGATTAATAAATGAGAGAAAAGCACTTGAGTTGTAAAGGACATTCCTTTACATTCTATGTATTCCAAAAAAATATAGAAAACCCACATTACAGAGGGAATAATATACAAGTAATTTAGAAATTCTTTGTGATCATTAAGAGGCGATTGAAGAATTGTTATAAGGATGCAGTCTGCGGGAAGCAGATAGTAATACAGTCAATAATTATAAATATAACAGGGGAGTTTTCAGCTGTTTATAACCGCTACTGCCTTCCAGGGTGGGGTGAGGATATTTGTTCTTCCAAATAACTGCATGTGTTTGAGTGAGTTTCCCGATGTGGGCTTTAGAAAGCTAGATTCCTCTGCACAGTAGAGATTCTGAGCTTCAGAGGAAGGAGACACAGGGGGAATCCAGGGGAGGGAAGAGGGAGGTGATGGGAAGAAGAAATAGTGGAGCTGGGGAGATACTCCAACAACTTGTGGGTTAGTGGTGCCCAAAGTGACGCTGTCCTGCGTCCCTGAAAATCGCTAGTTAGTCTTTACCAAACTCACAACATTCTTGGAGGGAGGGAATTTCCTATAGAAATCAGTGATGGACTCACTTTTGAGACTGTTCGCTTGCCTTTTTTGTAGTCACTCGCCTTACACAGATACAGCTAAAGCCAACTTCTAAAGAATCCATCAGCGAACACTCCCTTACCATTGACATTAGTCCAAATTTAAGTATTCTATTATGTTTATCTTCTGTTGTATATAACAGTATTTTATATAACTTACAGTGACTTATGCAACTTATATTACCTTTCTCTTTTGACTAATTACAAACTCACTTTGTTCTGATTATTAATAATTATTATTCTCTTTTTGATCTTTGGCTTTTCACAACTTCTGTGAAAAACCTTTAAGCATCTCCTTTGCCCTTCCAGCCCTGTCCTTCAGGCTATAAAACCATCCTTGCTTTCTGGCCACAAAAGAATGTCCATCCTATTTTCTTTTCTTCTGCCCAAGACACAGAATAAGTCATGCCCCAAAGAGTCTGGGGCCTTTTAGTGCAGAAATATATTCAAGACATAAATCTGGGAATCAAGCAAAGGGTTCCTGCTGCTGTGGGCTTACCTTGAGGAAAGTTAGAGCAGGGGTAAAAGTATTTCTTAAAATAACAGTACACACTGATTTTACCAATTTATAGTATTGTATATTATAAATCATTGCTCTATACATATGTTCTTATAGTATGAAATTTCATTTGCTACTAAGATTTTTCTACTACTCAGCAACCAAGCCTATCACCTTTGTTGGGCCTGCCCCATCAGATCTCCAGATATGCATGCTCTGTAGCAGTGACAAGAAATAAGCTACAGCTCAATCGAGATGTCAACTGCATAAGAATTTTGTATTGCTTCAATTCATACCTCCACGGTGTCCTTCCTGCACTAGCTTGAACTTCTTTGAGGAAAGAACTGTGTTTTATCCAGCTTTGTATATACCCTGCAGCTACCACAGTATTTGACATGTAATAAACATTTAATACATGTTTATTGAATGAATGACTGGGTTGTTAGTCAAGATTTTAAGGAGGAGTAGACCTCTTGATTAACTTTCCAACTATAGTCATAAAGACCGTACCGACAAAAGCTGTGCAAAACCAAAGTAATATGTGAGAAGCATAGTTACTTTTTAGAAAAAAGAGTAATGCTGTTGCTTAGGGAAACTTGAGGCACATCCTGGGAATATTTGCTATCAATGTGTTTTCAGCTGCCTTTTGTGTTAAAGTGACAAACAACTTTTTAGAGCAGAATGGGCATGTTGAAAGGAAGATAGAACAGAAAATATGTCTAGTTTCTATGTTTTCATGTGCTTTACTGTTTTAAACCAAAAGGTTAAGTTGTCTGAATACTAGCTCTATAAACAGCCAGTTTCTCACAGAAAATTTTTTTAACATTTTAGATCAGCAAATGAAATAAACTTAGAAACCTAAGAATTCTAGGGCTATTCAGCACCCCTCCCTGCAACCTCAATTTTAAGGGATGGGGAAAATATGTTCTTTCCCCTCACCAACTTAATTTTATTAAATCCCTTTTTAATCTCTTTTAACCTCAGTACATTGAATTGTTTCAATTCTTCATTTACTGACATCTCAAAGTACCAAATTAGAGGCTGTGGTTCTTTAACTGATGAAATTGGAGAAGTAAGTTTCATTTTATTGGCACAAAATATGGCTGAATGGGCCAGTTAACAAACGTGCTCTTATTCTCTGGGTTCACTGACTTGTTATGAAGAAAATGTTAGAAAAACCATTCCTAAAAAAGAAAACAATATTATTCTTTACTTTTTTTAAAAGAATTATCCTAGAACCAACCTTGACCTCAGATTAGCTTTTGCCAGCTATGTTCTATTTCCTAGAAACTAGGAAACTATAAAGTTCAGATGTTTTGTCTCGCTGGATTGGAACTGGTCAGGATGGAGATTGGGAAGTGAATTCATCCAATCGCAGAGATTTACAGAGCTAAATTCTGGTTAATGGATGTATGTGGAAAATGAAGTTGGAGATTGAACCCTTCATTTAATCTGAATGAGAGGGGAAAAAAACCTGTACAACAAAAATTTTGTGATTTTGTAACTCCCCGTATATACGTGACCCAAGTTATGTAGCTTTAATTTTCTTCTCTGTGAACCAGGAATAATAATATTATCTACTTCATGTGTTGGTCATGTGGATTGAATTTAAAAATTATATTCATGGGCTTCCCTGGTGGCGCATAAAAAAAAAAAAAAAAAAAAAAATTATATTCAGTGTGAGTCCCTCTGCATATTAGCTGGTTTCGTTTCATCAGCTTGATCACAGTCACTTTACGTAAGTTCCGTATCCAGCCTTGTTCTGGGACAGGAGGACTTCGTATGGAAAAGTCTCCCCTAAATGAATTCAGCATAATTATTATGAAAATCCCAATACGATTTAAAAAAAAAATATATTTATTTATTGGCTGCATCAGGTGTTAGTTGTGGCACGCGGGCTCTTTCGTTGTGGTGTGCGGGCTCTTTGTTGCAGTGTGCGGGCTTCTCTCCAGTTGTGACACGCAAGCTCATTAGTTGTGGCACGTGGGCTTAGTTGCCTCGCGGCATGTGGGATCCTAATTGCCCCACCGGGGATTGAACCGACGTCCTCTGCGTTCGGAACCACTAGACCACCAGGGAAGTCCCCCAATATGATTTTAATTTTGAAACTTGACCAAATTCTACTTTCTTAACCTAGAAGAAAAAATCCAACATCTATACGTACCTAACCGTATATGCATGATGAATTCACTTCAATTACATATGTATCACAGTATGGATGTTGAATTACTTATATGTGGAACTCATTCATTGAATTAATACATGTGCATGTGAGAATATCCAAGAAAAAATTTGGAAACACGTAATGAAAATACCATTTCCTTAGTGTCACGAAAATATATTCTGAATTTACAGATATTTAAGAAGTGTGGTATGGTGGAGCTTGGTGTAATGGAGCAGAGAGCTTAAGGTTGATTGAGTTATCTGTGACCATTTAGGATATGATAAAGATGGCATTATAGTTGGATAAGAGAGATAAGCCTTGTCAGTATTCCTAACAGGAAAATCAGCTTCTCATTTTAAAAGAAGGAACATGGAGAACCTAAGGTGTTCCTGATGCCAAAATAAATTCTTGATGGATGAAAGATTTAAATGTTCAAATTATACATAGATGACTTCTTTTATGATCTTGGGGTAGAAGAACCTTTCAAAGCATAAAAACAGAAGTTGTCATAAAGCTAAAGGAGACCACCAGCACATTCATGGGGTAGTTCATGCCGTATGGGGTAGAAAATATCTTGATATTGTTCAAAATATTTATCTTTCTATTAAGCTAAGTTCATCGCAGGTTTCTTTTTTATTGCTGGACCTCTCAGAGCTTTTGATGTGTTAGTCTATGTTGTTAATCTTCACGTAGCATATTTTATATCTTAAACTTCTTTTATTATACCTCACAATCAGAAAACACTGATACATGTGAATCGAGAGCCTTAAAAAATGTATACGTACTTTGATCTAGGAATTTCACACTAGGAAATTACCTTACAAGTCTGAGTTTTATTTGTAGTTCTAGTTTCTTAACTTTTATAATATAAACATGTTGGTAAAATATTTTATTGAGACATTTGTATGTAAAAGTCCTGTTAAGCTATTAAAAACATGTTAGCAAACAATGTTTAATGATGTAAGAAAACATTTATGAAGAATGCAGATTATGAAGCATCATTTCTTATGTGATCCCAATTGTCCTTAGGATTATATGCTTAAAGGAAAACGAGTGAGGGGACATATTTCAAGGTACCATCAAGGGTTATCACTGAGAATCAGAGATTACATACTATACCATTTTATGTAAGGGACTTGAGCATCCATAAATTTTGGTATATGTGGGGACTCATGGAACCAATCTCCTGCAGATACTGAGGGACAACTGTAGATTTCTTTTTTGTGTTTTCCAGTATTATCCAACTTTTCCACATTAAAGAGGCAATTTATAGAAAATTCAATTTGATTCTTTTTCTGTAAGGGTGTGAATGTCTCTTTGGTCAGTTTTTTCTTGTTTTGGAATTTTGCTGAATGTGATATGATCAAAGATTCAATTCTTTGAGTTTTTTCACTGTTGGTTAATATTTTTGGGTAAAGGTCAACCTTGCTATTTTTTTCCTCCCTGATGCTCAAATATGCATTCAGCCCCCATCTAGGCAGCCATCACTTGCTTTCATGGACTTTTTATAAGTTTTAAAAGAATTTTCTATTCTTAAAACTTCTTTCCATTAGTTGAACACACTTCTAACAGTTTTTCTTCTTTATTTACATTTACAAACTAAGGCTCCAACACATTATTTTTTTTGATGATGTGTTAATGGTTTGTTTTGAATTTTATTTTATTTTTTATACAACAGGTTCTTATTAGTTATCTATTTTAAACATATTCGTGTATACATGTCAATCCCAATCTCCCAATTCATCACATCACCACCCCGATCCCTCCGCTTTCCCTCGTTGGTGTCCATATGTTTGTTCTCTACATCTGTGTCTCTATTTCTGCCCTGCAAACCGGTTCTTCTGTACCATTTCTCTAGATTCCACATATATGCATTAATATATGATATTTGCTTTTCTCATTCTGATTTACTTCACTCTGTATGACAGCCTCTAGGTACATCCACATCTCTACAAATGACCCAATTTCGTTCCTTTTTATGGCTGAGTAATATTCCATTGTATGTATGTACCATATCTTCTTTATCCATTCGTCTGTCGATGGGCATTTAGGTTGCTTCCATGACCTGGCTATTGTAAACAGTGCTGCAATGAACATTGGGGTGCATGTGTTTTTTTGAATTATGGTTTTCTCAGGGTATATGCCTGGTAGTGGGATTGCTGGGTCATATGGTAATTCTATTTTTAGTTTTTTAAGGAACCTCCATACTGTTCTCCATAGTGGCTGTATCAATTTACATTCCCACCAACAGTGCAAGAAGGTTCCCTTTCTCCACACCGTCTCCAGCATTTGTTGTTTATAGATTTTCTGATGATGCCCATTCTAACCGGTGTGAGGTGATACCTCATTGTAGTTTTGATTTGCATTTCTCTATTAATTAGTGATGTTGAGCAGCTTTTCATGTGCTTCTTGGCCATCTGTATGTCTTCTTTAGAGAAATGCCTATTTAGGTCTCCTGCCCATTTTTGGATTGGGTTGTTTGTTTTTTTAATATTGAGCTGCATGAGCTGTTTATATATTATTTTGGAGATTAATCCTTTGTCGATTGATTTATTTGCAAATATTTTCTCCCATTCTGAGGGTTCTCTTTTTGTCTTGCTTATAGTTTCCTTTGCTCCAATACATTTTTTGTAATCTAATTCATTCTGTATTCATTTACATCGAATATTTACAGAATGCCAGGTATTGCACATGCAGAAATGGGGATTCTTTGGTGAGCCAAATAGACCTCACCTTCTGGAACTTTTCATCTTGTAGGGACTCAGATATTATATAATCTCAGAAATAAATTACATGCTGAGAATATATTCTGCAGTACATGCCTACAAGTAAAAATTTAAGCTGAGGGTCTGAATGATGAACAGGAACTAGCAAGGTAAAGATTTGTTTGAACATAGTTATGCGGGGAGGTGTGATGGCAGGGAGAGTTGTGTCCTGCTTGTCTATTATCGTGTAACAAACTACCCTAACACTTACTGCATTTATTTCCTGTTGTTATTGTAACAAATCACCACTAAACCTATTATCTTACAGTCGTGGAGGTCAGAAGCCCTACATGAGTCTCAAGAGGACCAAAATCAAGGTGTTGGCAGGGAGGTGTTTCTTCCAGAATCTCTAGGGGAGAATCCACTCCATGTTTTTTCCAGCTTCGTTCATGGCCTCTTCCTTCATCTTCAAAGCCAGCATCATAACATCTTCAAATTTCCCTCTGTCTCTCTCTGTCTCCCTGACTCTGATCCTTCTGCTTCTCTCTTATGAGGACCTTTGTGATGACTTTGGATCCACCTGGATAAACCAGGCTAATCGTACCATCTCTAGATCTTAATCACGTCTGCAAAGTCCTTTTTACCATGTAAAGTAACATGTTCAAGGTTCTGGAGATTAGGATGTGGACATCTTTGGGGAAGTCATTGCTCTGCTTTTACGTTTAGTTACTTCAAACAACAGCCATTGTAATGTATTTCACAGTTTTATATAGAGGTTTTTTTAAAAATTATTTGTTTTATTTATTTATTTTTGGCTGTATTGGGTCTTCGTTGCTGTGTGCAGGCTTTCTCTAGTTGCAGTGAGCGGGGGCTACTCTTCGTTGCGGTGCACAGGCTTCTCATTGTGGTGGCTTCTCTTGCTGTGGAGCACGGGTCTCTAGGCATGCGGGCTTCAGTAGTTGTGGCTCGTGGGCTCTAGAGCGCAGGCTCAGTAGTTGTGGTGCACGGGCTTAGTTGTTCTGCAGCATGTGGGATCTTCCTGGACCAGGGCTCGAACCTGTGTCCCCTGCATTGGCAGGTGGATTCTTAACCACTGCGCCACCAGGGAAGCCCTATTTCACGGGTTTTTTTTTTCCCCAATCAGACATTTGGACGGGGCTCGACTGTAATTGTTTTGCTCCGTGTGGCATGGACTGAGGTCACTGGTGGTATTCAGCTGGTGCATAGGCTAGTCTAGACGGTAAATAATGTGTGCCCAAACTTTGCCTAGGATGGCTAGACTGTCAGTTGGAGAGCCTACAGCTGACCTCTCTAGCAGGATGGTTTCAGGGTAACCAGACTCCTTATGTGGTTGTTCAGGGTTCCAGAGTCTTTCAAGAGACATGAGTGGAAGCTGCCAGTTTAAGTTCTGGGCTCAGAAATAACACAGCATTTATTCTGCCATATTCTGTTAGTCACAGTGGTCACAGAGTCATCTGGATTTGAAGGTAGGGGCATTGACTCTACCACTACATGGGATGAATGTTGATGTATTTGCAGTCATATATATATATTTATGTATTTTTAAAATATAAATTTATTTATTTATTTATTTTTGGCTGTGTTGGGTCTTCATTTCTGCACGCGGGGTTTCTCTAGTTGCAGCGAGCGGGGACTACTCTTTGTTGCGGTGTGTGGACTTCTCATTGCGGTAGTTTCTCTTGTTGCAGAGCACAGGCTCTAGGTGCACAGGCTTCAGTAGTTGTGGCATGCAGTCTCAGTAGTTGTGGCGCATGGGCTTGGTTGCTCCACAGCATGTGGGATCTTCCCAGACCAGGGCTTGGACTGGTGACCCCTGCATTGGCAGGTGGATTCTTAACCACTGTGCCACCAGGGAAGTCCCTGCAGTCATTTTTAGTCTTTAGGGTGGATGGGTGATAATGCATGATTCCATGAAGAGGAACCGACCTGTAGAAAGACCTTGGACGTAGAGGAAGCTGAGGGCTTTCCTGAGCAATGGCCCATGTGTATTTGCAAGACAGTGACAGAGGGGAGAAGGGATGACATCAGAGAAGTGGGCACGGCCAATTCTTTTAGGACCTTCTAGGCCATGTGTAGGTTATGGATTTATTCTAAGAGCAAGGAGGAGCCCCTGAGGACCGTGAACAGAGACAGACCTGCTCTGGCTGCTGTGTGACCCTGGGAGTGGGCAGTAAGGAAAGCCCATTAGATGTCAGTTGTGGGCCAGGTAAGAAATAACAGTACTTGGGACTAGTCTGGCTCTGACCCATTTTCAGTCACGTTTTTTCCTAGTAGCTTATGACAGAGGAGTGATGATCAAGTGTGCTCAGTGATAATCTGTGAAACATTTGCTTCTATCAAAGTAGATGTAGAAATTAAGAATGATTAGAATCCTTTGTAACGACTTAATATGCTGCAACATCCAAAGGGATGCTCATGGGCTTGTAATTTGTACATCTGCCTTTAAAAAAATTTTTTTGTGTTTCTCTTCATTTTTGTTGCATTTTACAAAGTATTCCTATGAATTGGAAACGTGAAAAAAAAAAGGTCCTTTCTAACGCTTAGATTGAGAAGCATCTCCTCAAGACACAGTCTCTTACTTTAACACATATAACAGTCTGTTAAAACCCCTGATATTGTGCTCTTTTATAAAATCTTGTCAGTATTTATTTGTCATATGTCTAGTATTTGCATTTTAGAATTAAGTGTTCTCTGGTTGCATTAAACATGCAAGACTTTTTGCTCATGGTGACGGGGCGAATTTGTGGTTGGCAAATATTAGAAAAAAAATAGATTAAAACAGGGAATCATTTAAAAATTAATATGTAGGCTAGAAATGTTTTCTTTTAACTCAAAACACATTCATTTGTTTTCCAGTCTTTTGAAGTTAGGTCAAAACCTTCTCTTTGGATACGTGACTACTGATTGGATTTCTGCAGTGTTTTTCCTTGCATAGATTATTTAGCAGGATATCCTTTATGATTTTCAGTTTTGATGTCTTTAAACTTGGTAGGATGAAATATACTTTTGTTTTTTCAAAAGTAATGGATCCAATAGAAAGACTTGGGAGGAGTACAATTTAAAAATATGTTATATAATTAATAATAAATCCACATATTTAAAACTAGAGATGGTGCATTTTAGTTATGATAGAAGGAGAATGAAGCAGAAATGTTTCATTTTTGCACGTATTGAATGCATAAATGACACAGTCTTCTGTCTTGGCAGACAGAAAAGATAGGTGTGATGGGTCACCGAGCTCCTCAAATGCTTTATTCTCATTCTCCTAATAAAGAGCATCTGATAAACTTAGGCACTCTGCTGATAGTTTTATCCCTCAGAAGTTAGAAAAAGTAATGATGGTGAAGATTATACAATAAAAAAGGCAAAGAGTGAGATTCTGATAATTGCAACCCTTTCCAATGAGCAGAATTTGGAGGCAGTGTGAATGGATCTCATATGAGCTTAGATTTTAAAGCCCATATAAAAGGGATAAAGACAGGTGCAGAATCAAGGGAAAAGTAGTACCAAAGCTTCAGAAATGGTGTCAGTGGGAGGAGCATCCCAAATGAGCTGAGACAGACAAGAATGAAAAAGCAGAAAACTACACAATGGTATGTTGTTTGAAGTTTGTAAGAAGGTGAAGTGGGAAACATGTCAAAGAAAGCATAAGGCAACCAACCCTGGGTCCACTCGCCTGACTCACAGCAAAGGCAGTCTACTGACACTGGGTTGTGATGAAGGAAAGCACAGCATTTATTGCAGGGCCAAGCAAGGAGAACGGGCAGCTCATGGTCAAAAGACCCAAACTCCCCAGTGACTTTTGGCAAAGGGTTTCTAAAGGCAAAGTGAAGGAGAGTGTCTCAGGTTGCCTGATCAGCTCCTGAACATTCTTCTGATTGGTTGGAGGTGAGGTAACCAGGTGGTATTTTGGAAGTCAACATCATTAACCTTCTGGTTCCAACCAGTCTGGGGTCTACATGCTGGTGGTTAGCAGTTAACTTCTTCCAACTGGTGGGGGGGTTTAGTACCTGCAAAACAACTCAAGAATATGGCTCAAGATATTATCTATAGCCCTTGAGAAGGAACTAAAAGTCCTTGACTTTCAGAAGCTTCAGAGGACCTGATGTTTGATACAAGCTTGCATGATGAGGAAGGGTCCTCCAGTGGGTACTGGAAGAATGAATGGTACCCACCCAGGAGGATAGCTAAGTGTGAAGCTGCCATGGGGCTTGTGAACATTGGTCATCTAGCCCTGGGCTACTCAAATTGGGACCCAGAACCAGCAACATCGCATCCTGGGGGCTTGTCAGAGATTTCAGACTTCCCCCATACCTTCAGATCTTCATGTTAACAAGCTGTCTGGGGGACTGATACGCACATTAAAGTTTGAGAAAGCACTGCTGTAGAGTGAGTGTGTAATTCTAGTGTCAAGTGCACGCAGTAGGTGTTGGTGGTGCTGAGAGGGGATGGACAGCCTGTCTCACCAGTCAGGCTGACTGCAGACCGTGTTTCAAGGGCAATGATGACCCGTTGTAAAATCCCAGCTCAGCTCAGCAAGCAGTTTGCACACTTGCTCCTTACCAGTCATCAGTCTGCTGATTGACCTGTTTATAGGTTCCAGAAGCGGTGTTTCAACTGTGTTTGTAGAAAGTAATATTATATTTGTGGTACTAGAAAATAGACTTAGAATAAAAACAATCCTCTGGCACTCTCCTTCTTACTTCTCTGAACCTTAACGTACAGTCAGAGCCATAGAAACCAAAGTTTGACTCCCTACCCAGGCTGGTTTCCCAGGCAGAATCAGAAAATGATCCTTTAGTGGGAGTTCCCAGTAAGGAGTGCTATTTTGTGTTTTGATCATCGAGGACCTCTCATGTTTCGAGAAACAATCTGATGAATAATTATTGAGGAAGACTTGTATTTTTTGTTCCTCTCTGGCACTGTGATTTATTCTTAAATTTCCAAATTGCAGAATCCATCTGGTTCTTCATGTCCAGAAATATCTCTAAGACTGAGCTGGCATTTCAGACAGGCCTGGCTTCAAAATCAGGCTCCATGATTTATTGGACCTACGAAGCTCAGTCTCTCATTCCAGAAACTGCAGATAAAAATGTTCATCTCTCAAGTTATTACAAGCATCAGAATTTATTCTGTGTAAAGACTGCTCAGTCACTGCCTGGCATAGAATGCTTAATGAACAATTGTCATTATTCTTAATAGTTTACAGATTTCGTGTCTGTTGAAGTAGACTAACTCAGTGAATAGTAGCCATCCAAAGCTGGGCGTGGAGGGGAGACAGTGAGTGCTGTGTTGGTGAATTCGGATGTTGTTGCTGCCTCTGACCAGCCCTGCCCTGCTGCTGCACCTACAATGCTAAGAACCAGAGAAACACCTTGCCCCCTAATTGGGGCAGGGGCATTTATCCTAGGCTATTTACAAAAAGGCTGGTTTCCTTGGATTGCATCTTAGGACATCATAAGGAACTTTGGTACATGTCTTAGTGTTTGTCTAGAGGTTGGGATTTGGTGTCGGATTGATGTTACACTAGTCTCTATAGTTTCCCGGGGCCGCCAGAACAAAGTACCATAAACTGAATGGCTGAAAACAACAGAAGTATATTGTCTCACGGTTCAGGAGGCTCGACGTCTGAAATCAAGGTGGTGGCCGGGCCATGGTCCCTCTGAAGCCTGTAGGGAAGAAGCCTTCCTTGCAGTGCCGGGTGTTCCTTGGGCAGCAGCTGCAGGCTCTCAGTCTCTGCCTCTGTCATCATCACCCTGCCTGCTTCCCGCATGTGTGTCTCCGCGTTCTTTCTCCTCTTCTATATGAATCAGGCACCCATGTGCTTCAGCACGACTTCATCCTAACTAATTGTGTCTTCATTGACCCCCAGCTCCAAATAAGGCCACACTCTGAGGTAACGGGCCTAGGACTTCCACAGATCTTTTGAGGGGGCACAATTTAACCCATAACAGAGTCTAGGGGGTCTAGTCTGCTCTCTTCCCTGTACCCAGTGTGACCACCAGGGCAGGTGGAGCCTGTGCCATTCACGATGGAGCTGCAGCATCTCACACGCTGGAGCTGGAACGTCCCAGGGCGGATTGCAAAGGCTCCCACGGCTGGTGCTTGCTGAGGCCCTGTGGCCTGAGCCTGAGAATACACCCCCGGAGTTCAAGCCCGCTTAAGGCAACCCCCCCTGCCCCCAAGATTCTCCGCACTCTCCAGGGATTATTTTACTTCCAGAAATCCATAATCTTTTTCTCTAGGTTCCCAGAAAATGCACCAAATATTAATGCTTTAAGGACCCCTTTAATTGAGTCAGTCCCTCCAGAACCGCCCCCGGGGGCTGCACGCTGAGGATGGCGCAAGCTCACTCTGCTGTGAGGTGCGTTCAAGGCAGAGGCCCAGAGGGGGCGGAGTCCTGCACACCGGAGTCCTTCTCCCGGACTCGACAGTCATTTAGTTCACTTCTCCTTTTCCCCTGGGTGTGATTAGGGAGGCAGCAGAGGGAAGCAGGGGGTTTTGCTTGCGTGGACCTTCCTTCCCAGGGGAACGGGGGGAATGGGGAGTAAGGGTCTCCAACAGTGATGTGATGGTTTGCTTCACACATCAACTCGACTGGGCCACAGAGGGCCCAGACGTTTAGTTAAATGTTATTCTGAGTGCCTCTGTGACGGTATTCCTGGATGAGGTGAACATGTGAATCGGTGGACTCAGTAAAGCAGATTGCCCTCCGCAATATGGGGGTGGGCCTCACCCCACCCATTAAAGGCCTGAATAGAAAGCCTGAGTATAAAGGATTATCTCTCTCTGCCCGAGTATCTTGGAGCTGGGATGTCAGTCTTCTCCTGCCTTTGGACACGGACTCGGACTTGCAGCAGAACTTAAAGCATTTAGCTCTCTTGGTTCTCAGGCCTTTGGTCTCAGACTGGAGCTATACCACCTGCCCTCCTGGGCCCCAGCTCACTGACTGCAGATCTTGGGATCTCACAGCCTCTAAAACCACTTGAGCTAATTCCTCATAATGAATCTGTTTACATTTATAATCTCCTATTGGGTGTGTTTCTCTGGAGAACCCTGACTGAATACATTTGTAAATGTGACCTCCCGTATGTTTGAAGATTCAATGAGACTTTGAAAGAGTATTGATTCTGACACGGTTTCAACAAGCTTAGCAGTTAAAACGATGGGCATTTTATAGCTTAGAAGAGACTTAGAGACCTTCTACCCCAACGCTAGCCCAGTGATCGCTTCCCTTTTCTCCAGGCTGCTTTTATCTTCTGGTGAATGGAAAAATTAACATGAGGGTGAGTTTTCACGTTTCTCCAGTGCTTCCTGTTTGTTGCAAAAAGAAAAAGAAAATCACTCAAATCCATGTTGAAAGTGACAGGGATGTGTAATCCTTCAAGAGTACGACACGCAGCCAGTTTTGGTGCTGACTGGCCTCTGAGGGTCACAGATATCAGGGCTTGTGCACCTGTTCAGCTAAAAACTAGAGACAGACAGTCCTGCCTAGCCCTTGATTTCTGACTCAGAAGAGCTTGGCATGGCTGGCGTGACCAGAAATTTGGGGCTATTTAAAAAGTAAAAATTTATGGTCTCTGAAACCTTCTCTTCCTTACCTAAACCCGAACCCTCAAGTGGTGGGGGAACTAACTAAGCCCTTCAGGTGAAAGCCTCTCAGCCTTTCTACATGAAGGGAAATGTGGTTGGCTCTAGACCCAGTTACTGCCATGGAGCAAACCAGGTGAGCCTTTGTGCCCCTAGAACAAGACAGACCTCGAGAGGATTCTGTGTGGGAAGCAGAGGCCGAGAAAGTCTTAGGAGAGCTGGAGTCCATCTCAGAGCTTCCCCTGGTGCTCATCTAACATGTCCCATTCTCGAATGTTCTTCTATCTCACAACGTTCACTTGCCCACCCATTCAACTGATTTTGTGATTTTACTTAAAAGAAAAAGAGAACCATTGCATCTCTCTTTCATAAATGAAGTGCAAAACTCTGAGGACTTCCTACCTGTCTTCTTGTGACCAGAGCACCATTTTACTCATCTCGGTTATAATTTATTTAACAGATTTCATTTGCTTTTCCCCACCTCATGCACGAACCCTTTTATGTGTTTAACAGTTATTTGTTTAAGAGGGTCTGCAATGAATATGCAGTGAGCACGCAAATTTTTCACGTAGTAATTTTTTACGAACCATGCAAAAACAGCTCGAGTTTTATAAATCTAAATGAACTCTCTAGCAACAAGTGTCCCAATCCTCAAGCTTCCTCATGGAGCTGCTTCTCTTTTTATATGTTTGAATGATTGATCTGGCCAATCTCATCTTTTTCCTTTGCTGCAGTATTTTAGGAGAGAGGAACCAGCTAAATCTAGCTAGAGATTTGCATGAATTTTGAGTTTGGGGAGCCAACAAATTTAGCCAAGAATCACGTTGTCCTGTGTACCATATTTGTATTCGTAGGTCAGAACCTCTATGCAATGCCTGTTAAAAAAAAAAACAAAAAACAAAAAACCCAACAACAACTCACCCTGGTTTCCTCATGTGAAAGGCAGATGTATAGAAAGATCTTGGATGGAACAGCTGATCTTGGGTGGAACCACGTGGGAAGCCCTCGTTGTCCTCCTTTTTACTCTCTTTATCTCTTGCATTGTGGCCAGGGTTGGAAAGGTGGGTGGATGCAGGGTCTAACTTCTTTGAAATATTAAGTATGGAACCTTGAACCATGCTTTATCTTCCCGGGTCAAGCAAGAATTGAAGGCTGAGCTCAGAGAGTTTGAAGGAAGCATTTGCTTCTCCACAATGTAAAGCTGATGGAGATGAAGACTGGTTTGGTTGAGGAAGAGGAAGTGGTCCCCACATGCTCAGTTGACATGATGTGCTTCACGTGTCTCTTGATTGGAAGCAGTGATTGTCTCTGGAAGGATAATCTGTTTCTCACCTGTAGAGGTGGCTACTTGGGCTTGATCTGAGGCCATGTCAAGACCTAGCAAATGAGAGGAATTTAGTCCAAATGAACGCTTGGATGTGTGTATGATTCAATGTTTTCCTTTATTATAAAACCAAAATAAGGGCTTCCCTGGTGGCACAGTGGTTGAGAGCCCGCTTGCCGATGCAGGAGATACGGGTTCATGTCCCGGTCCAGGAAGATCCCACATGCCGCGGAGCGGCTGAGCCTGCGCGTCCGGAGCCTGTGCTCCGCAATGGGAGAGCCCACAACAGTGAGAGGCCTGCATAACGCAAAACAAAAAAAACCCAAAAAACCCCAAAATAAGTGATTTTTGAATTAAACATTATTTTGACAATTTATACTTTCATTCATTAACAGGGATGGTGAGCTTGTCAGGCCACAGTATCCCTCCTGGAATTGTCCTTGTCAAATCCATCCTCATTGATATTTTGCTACTTATACGGATAATTTGGAGCAGGGAGTTAAAAATAGTTGTATTATTGCCCTTATGTGGGAAATGATATAACAGTGATGTTAGAATGGTAACGAGTGCTTTCCAGACACATCAACAGAGATAGAGAGAGAGAGAGAGAGTGCAACTACTCTCAATATTAGGCAGAGAGAGAGAGCAAGAGAGCGAGAGAGCGAGAGAGCACACAACTACTCTCTCTCAATATTAAGGGCTTTTAGTAGTTAACGTTGAACTGAAGTTCTTTCCCTGGACAACCAGCTGTCACCTCTTCTTTATAAATCTTCTCACTATTTTGCCACATGGATTAGTTTGTTCTAGTAACTGTTGTTCATAAGTAGCTCGTCTGGTTTCGGGTAGTTTAACTTAAGTCTCTTTGTTAAAATATTGCTAATTAAATCATTATGCAAAAGGTACAAGGGATAAGCTTTGCTTTTTGTTACTTTTAATGTTCCTTTCCTCATTCCCTTAAGGTGTTTTTTTTCTGTGGTGCCATTAGTGTTTAAATTTCTGTCTCCTATACTTTAGATGTTAGGTGAATGTTTTATTTGATTGGTTTGTGCTAGTGTGATGGCAGGGGTGTGGGCTAGATTTAGTTCAAGGCATCTATAGGCTATGAAATCTTCTAGGTGTAAATGAGGTGCTTTATTTAAGCTATGCTTTGGTTTATCCAAGCACACTTTCCAGTATGCTTACCTTGTTACGACTTATCTCCTCTCATATAATTGACTAATATATGTTAATAAATTGTGGTTTTGTCATAGTACTTGAGGGTGAGGGGCGGTGTGTGCATGCTTCATAGCCTTACTCAATTAAGCATTCTATTCTTAATTTACTACTAAATCCTCCTTTGGTTTTTAGGTTTCATAAAGACTTTCATATAGATTAAAGGGTATTCTTGGTGTAGAAAATGTAGCACATTTCTTCCCACCCTGTGGGTTACACCTTGACCTAATGTTTTTATGTGTTGTAGTTGTGCTTACTTTTGCTTCTTTTTAGGGTTTGCTGAAGATGGCGGTATATAGACTGAATTAGCAAGGGCTGGTGAGGTTTATCGGGGTTTATCACTTATAGAACACGCCCTTCTAGAGGGGTGTGAAGCACCACCAAATCCTTTGAGTTTTAAGCTCTTGCTGGTAGTACTCTGGTGAATAATCTGGTTCCTCTGATTATTTGGGTTTAGGGCTAAGCATAGTGGGGTATCTAATCCCAGTTTGGGTTTTAGCTATCATGTAATCAGGGTATGTTAAAGTCACTTTTTACTTTAGTTAGGGCTCTTAACAGCTTAATCAAGGTTTAACTTTATTTTGTATTATTCTTTAACACGCTTTATGCCGTATTGCTATTAATTTGGATCAATCGTATGACTGGGGTGGCTGGCACGAAATTTACCCACCCTGATTAATATGGCTTAGTTGAACTTTCGTTTATGGCTTAGTTCTTATCGCTGCTGTCTCCCGTGGCGGAGTTGTTGAGCAGGGCGTTGTGAGCTACTGGTACAGTGTGCTTGATACGTGCTCCTTTTCATCTTAGTGATTTAGAGGGCATTCTCACCGCAGTGCAGATACTTGCATGTGTAATTCTATTAAATACTAATAGCAAGGCTGGGACCAAACCTGTGTGTTTATGGGGCTAGTAGGCCCATCTAGGCATTTTTAGTGTCTTGCTTTAGAGGTTGTTTAAGCTAAATCAACTTGCTGTGCACAGATGATGTTTATATGGCTGTGCTGTGTGGTTTGTATCAGACTTAGTATTAAATTTTTGATAAAAGGGCTGATGAATCTAGGGGATGTCTGTCTGTATGGGTGGTGAACATCTAAGTAGTTTATTGGTATGATGGGGGTGTTCTGAGGCAGATTTGTTTTGATGGGTATATTATTTTAGACAGGGGAGGGCGAGTGGAATGCTATGTCTACTGCATGTATGTACACATATAATATAGTTATAGGTTATAGGTGAGATGGCCTTGAATTAAGAACCAGATGTCTGATAAAGTTCATCAATAGAAACCCCGACAAGTTATGGGCCCAGAAGGAGAAGAGGGACACCTGCCGAGCGGGTTGATAGTTTCACGCGGCCTGGTGATTAAGCTCGCGGTCTAATGGACGGCATATGCATATTGACTGGAATTCATTTGACTCAATGCGCTATGTACGATTAATAATCTGTATGTACTATGTAATGCTAATAATATGATGTACATGCTTACAAGCATGGGGTAAATAGTGTAATGTACGATTATACATATAATGTAATATGTACGTATGAGATATATGAACTTATTGATGTGGTAGTACAGATATGCACGATGTACATGGTAGCATGTGATAAAATGGACTGTTTTGATACTGACATACTACTTAATAATTTTGTAAATGTCTTATAATACAATTTCAGGAAATAGTTGAAGGTAGAATTTCAGCTTTGGGTGCTGGTGGTGAAGTTTAGGGCTTCTTCCTTGAGTCTTAGGGAGGTGTGTCGTTCTCCTTTACTGGTTTACAAGACCAGGGTAACGTGATATACCACAAAGACTCTTCATTTCAGGAAGTTGCTTTCAATGACAGTAGTTACTGGCATTGGCACTAAAATTAAAAGAAAGTATAAAATAGATGCGAGTTGTCTGATAATGATGAAGGGGTGTTCTACGGGTTGTCCTCCAATCCATGTTAGTGTTAGTAGATCTGCCACTAGCCCTCAAAATAAGAACTGGCCGAGAGGTTGGAATATTATGCTTCGCTGTTCGGGTGTGTAGAGTATTGGGATGAATGCTAGAATCAGGACTGAGAGTAATAGGACCAAGACTCCTCCTAGTTTGTTGGGGATTGATCGTAAAATTGCATATGCGAATAGAAAGTATCTCTCTGGTTTGATGTGTGGTGGTGTGTTGAGTGGGTTTGCTAGGGTGTAGTTGTCGGGGTCGCCTAGCAAGTCGGGTGAGAATAGGACTAGTATTGGTGAGGCTAGGATGAGGCTAGGATTAGTAGTAGAGTGCCTAGGATATCTTTGATTGTGTAATAGAGGGGGAATGGGATTTTGTCTGTGTCGGATGGGATTCCCGTGGGGTTGTTGGATCCTGTTTCGTGGAGGAGGAGTAGGTGGACAGCTGCTAGTGCTGTAATGATGAAGGGGAGACTGAAATGAAAAGGGAAGAATCGTGTGAGTGTTGCTTTGTCTACAGAAAAGCCGCCTCAGGTCCGTCCGACAAGCGTGGTGCCGGTGTTTGGGATTGCTGCGAGGAGGTTTGTGAAAACTGTTGCCCCTCAGAATTATATTTTTCCTCTTGGTAGTGCATCGCCTATGAACGCAGTGGCTGTGACTGTAAGCAGTAGAATAATTCCGATGTTTCATGTTTCTTGAAAGGCATAAGATCCATAATATAGGCCACGTCCTATGTGAATGTAAAGGCAGATGAAGAACGTGAAAGCTCCGTTTGCATGCGTGTATCGAATGATTCATCCGTAGTTTAATGATGTGGGCGTATTCTGCTAGGAAAAATATGGCGAAGGGGCCTGCTGTGTATACTACATTAAAGCCGGAAACAAGTTCGGATTCTCCTTCTGTTAAGTTGAATGGGGCTCAGTTCGTTTCTGCTAGGGTGGAAATAAATCATATCGTGGCTAGTGGTCATGATGGGGAGATCAATCATAGTTGTTCTTGTGTTGTGGTGAGGGTTGATAGGGTAAAAGACCTGTTTATTAGGAGAACAGATAAGAGAATAATTGCTAGGGTTACTTCGTATGAGATCATTTGTGCTACTGCTCGTAGGGCCCCAATTAGTGCCTATTTTGAGTTGGAGACTCATCCGGATCATAAGATAAAGAATACGGCTAGACTTGATATTGCTACTATGAATACTACTCCTAGGTTTATATTAATGAGGGGGTATGGCATGGGTAGGGGGATTCATATTGTTAGGGCTAGAGCTAGAGCTAGGATCGGTGCGATGATGAATATGGAGGTGGAGGATGTAGCTGGTCATGGTGGTTCTTTAGTGAATAGTTTAATTGCGTCGGCAATGGGTTGAAGTAGGCCTTGTGGTCCTACAATGTTGGGTGCTTTTCAGAGTTGTATGTAGCCTAGGATTTTTTGTTCTCCTAATGTTAAGAATGCTACAGCTAAAAGAATAGGAATAACAAGCATTAGGATGTTGATTATAAACATTTTGTTAGGGAGAGGGTTTGAGCCGCTGAGTATAAAGGCTTAAGTTTTACACAATTACTGGGCTCTGCTACCCTCACTAAACCCTGGTCTCGGGTGGTTATTTTGTGTTTGTTTATTAAGTTGAGATTATGTCATTAATTGTTTTGAAGGCGCTTGTTTAAAGTGGGCCATTTCTCTTGTCCTTTCGTACTGGGGGAAATACATAACAGATAGAAACTGACCTGGATTGCTCCAGTCTGAACTCAGATCACGTAGGACTTTAATCGTTGAACAAACGAACCTTTAATAGCGGTTACGCCATTGGGGTGTCCTGATCCAACATCGAGGTCATAAACCCTATTGTCGGTATGCACTCTAGAATAGGATTGTGCTGTGATCCCTAGGGTAACTGATTCCATTAATCAATTTTTGGATCAATAAGTGATATTATGCTTTGGCTAGGGGGCCTAGGCTTTAATCACTCAGAGGTTTTTTTGTGCTCCGAGGTCACCCGAACGGAAATTGTCAACTCGTGAAGTTCTGTTGTCCCTTGGTGGCTTCATTATGGCTTTTGGGGTTGATTAATTGAAGCTCCATAGGGTCTTCTCGTCTTATTTTGTTTTCCCCGCCTCTTCATGGGGAGGTCACTTTCACTGATTAAAAGTAAGAGGCAGTAAAACCCTCGTGTAGCCATTCATACAAGTCCTTATTTAGAGAACAGATGATTATGCTACCTTTGCACGGTCAGGACACTACGGCCGTTTAACGATTGTCACTGGGCAGGGGGTGCCTCTAATACTAGTAATGCTAGAGGTGATGTTTTTGCTAAACAGGTGGGGTTTGTGTTTGCCGAGTTCCTTTCACTTATTTTAATCTTTCCTTGGCTACACACCTGTGTTGGACTAACAGTGTATTTAATAAATAGTTTATTGTTGCGTTATATTTATTTACTGTTAATTATCAGTATCTTATTAGTTGCTGATGTAAACTTGTGCAAGGAGAAATATTTCTTGTTACTCATATTAACAGTATTGCTTCTATAATTTTATAGATTAGTCCAGTAGTAAGACTAGGAGCTGATTTATTTAATATTGGAATGAAGGTACACTTATTGTTGAGCTTGAGCACTTTCTTAATTGGTGGCTGCTGTTAAGCCAACTATGGTGCTTCCCTGGTGGTGCAGTGGTTGAGAGTCTGCCTGCCAATGGAGGGGACACGGTCCGGGAAGATCCCACATGCTGAGGAGCAACTAAGCCCGTGTGCCACAACTACTGAGCCTGCACTCTAGAGCCCACATGCCACAACTACTGAGCATGTGTGCCACAACTGCTGAAGCCTGTGCCCCTAGAGCCCATGCTCCACAACAAGAGAAGCCACCGCAATCAGAAGCCTGCCCACTGCAACGAAGAGTAGCCCCCGCTCACCACAACTAGAGAAAGCCCACGTGCAGCAATGAGGACCCAACGCAGCCAAAAGTAAAATAAATAAATTTATAAAAATAAAATAAAATACGCTGAATTTTACAAGGCAAGATTTTATGTGAAGTGCTTTGAGAAAATAAATATTGATATAAAAGGAATATAAGCTGCAGATTTTTAGGGGAAAAGAAAATATTAAGTTTATTCTACCAAAAGGACTGATTTAGCATAGCCAGTGTTCTTTTTCTTATGCTAAAATACATCTAAAACTTTAAGGGCTTGCAGCAATACCTACAGGATTTGTATATATGCTAAACATAGGTTCATCCATTTTTACTAATAGATTAACAATATAAAGTCAATATTGAGCATGGATTAAAGATAAACATATTAAGATTAGAAAACGAGCAATAAGAGAGGGAGAGAGAATGCACTTATTCATTACTTTTGGCTACTCAAGTAATGCTTCATTTTTAAGGAAACACACCCTCAGTTTCCAGATGACTTTGGTTTGAGGTTTGCTTTAGGAGGCTGCATTTTAGCTCATCAGAAATGTGCAAGAAGCTTGATGCCTTAATGAGACATGCTGTCATAACAGAATTAATGGCATCTTTGAGATGCTCCTGAGTCAATGTTTTTCTAATATAGGGAATCTAGTGTACTCGGGAGGAAGTAAAACCCCTCCCTCACTACACTGGAAGGAAGAGAGCAACTGAAAACTTCCCTGGTGGCACAGTGGTTAAGAATCTGCCTGCCAATGCAGGGGACACAGGTTCGATCCCTGGTATGGGAAGATCCCACATGCTGCGGAGCAACTAAGCCCATGTGCCCCAACTACTGAGCCTGTGCTCTAGAGCCCACGAGCCACAACTACTGAGCCCATGTGCCATTACTATTGAAGCCCATGCGCCTAGAGCCCATGCTCTGCAACAAGAGAAGCCACCGCAACGAGAAGCCCACACTCTGCAACAAAGAGTAGCCCACGCTCAACACAACTAGAGAAAGCCCACGCACAGCAACGAAGACCCAACACAGCCAAAAATAAATAAATAAAAACAAAATAAATTTAAAAAAGAAAGACTTTCTCTTCATCCCTACTTTCATGGCTCCATTTGAGCCTCATCAGAGTTTGCTTTTGCTCCCTAAAAAGAAACAAACAAAACCAAAAAAAACGTTTTTCTTGAGAAAGAAAAACAGAGCTGGAGGAATCAGGCTCCCTGACTTCAGACTATACTACAAAGCTACAGTAATCAGGACAGTATGGTACTGGCACAAAAACCGAAATATGGAACAGGATAGAAAGCCCAGAGATAAACCCACGCACATGTGGTCACGTTACCTTTGATAAAGGAGGCAAGAATATACAATGGAGAATGGACAGCCTCTTTAATAAGTGGTGCTTATTGGACAGCTACATGTGAAAGAATGAAATTAGAACACTCCCTAACACCATGCACAAAAATAAACTCAAAATGGATTAAAGACGTAAATGTAAGGCCAGACACTATAAAACTCTTCAAGGAAAACATAGGCAGAACAGTCTATGACATACATCACAGCAAGATCCTTTTTGACCTACCTCCTAGAGAAATGGAAATAAAAACAAAAATGAACAAATGGGACCTAATGAAACTTAAAAGCTTTTACACAGCAAAGGAGACCATAAACAAGATGAAAAGACAACCCTCAGAATGGGAGAAGATATCTGCAAATGAAGCAACTGACAAATGATTAATCTCCAAAATTTATAAGCAGCTCATGCAGCTCAATATCAAAAAAACAAACGACCCAATCCAAAAATGGGCAGAAGACCTAAATAGACATTTCTCCGAAGAAGATATACAGATGGCCAACAAACACATGAAAGGATGCTCAACATCACTAATCATGCTCAACATCACTAATCATTAGATAAATGCAAATTAAAACTGCCATGAGGTGTCACCTCATACTGGTCAGAATGGCCATCGTCAAAAAATCTGCAAACAATAAATGCTGGAGAGGGTGTGGAGAGAAGGGAACCCTCTTGCAATGTTGGTGGGAATGTAAATTGATACAGCCACTATGGAGAACAGTATGGAGGTTCCCTAAAAAACCAAAAATAGAACTACCATATGACCCAGCAATTCCACTACTGGGCATATACCCTGAGAAAACCATAATCCAAAAAGAGTCATGTACCACAATGTTCATTGCAGAACTATTTACAGTAGCTAGGACATGGAAGCAACCTAAGTGTCCATCGACAGATGAATGGATAAAGAAGATTTGGCACATATATACAATGGAATATTACTCAGCCATAAAAAGAAACAAAATTGAGTTATTTGTAGTGGGGTGGATGGACCTAGAGGCTGTCATATAGAGTCAAGTAAGTCAGAAAGAGAAAAACAAATACCATATGCTAACACATATATATGTAATCTTAAAAAAAAAATGGTTCTGAAGAACCTAGGGGCAGGACAGGAATAAAGATGCAGATGTAGAGAATGGACTTGAGGACATGGGGAGGGGAAAGGGTAAGCTTGGATGTAGTGAGAGAATGGCATTGACATATATACACTATCAAATGTAAAATAGATAGCTAGTGGGAAGCAGCCACATAGCACAGGGAGGTCAGCTGGGTGCTTTGTGACCACCTAGATGGGTGGGATAGGGAGGGTGAGAGGGAGATGCAAGAGGGAGGGAATATGGGGATATATGTATACAAATAACTGATTCACTTTGTTATACAGCAGAAACTAATACAACATTGTAAAGCAATTATACTCCGATAAAGATGTTAAAAAAAAAAGGTCTCTTTATAACTCTTTGTACTCTTTGCAATGGGCTTATTTGTTTCAATTCTATATGAGACTTTACAGTTTGAAAGTTCTGTCCAGTAACAAGATATCTTGGCTGCATTGTTCACTTGAAAATGACAATGTAATTGCCTCACCTTCCTTTCGAACATGGAATTTTGGCTTGCTTAGAGCTTCTTCTCCGTTCTAACACTCACTCACAGCAATTACTTCATTTATTTGTGTTTCTAAGAAACTTTAAAACTCCTGGAGGCAGGTGGATAGAGGTGGGAGGAAGGGCAGTGTTTTAGAAATCATGATTAACCCACCAAGGTGTTGGGTAATATTGTGAATTCAATCTGTCTGACACTCATTCTCTTCATTTATAAAGTGAGGATAATAGTGAATGCCTCTCATCTCGTACAAATTGAAGGCATCACTTTGGTACACTATAAATATCAAGTATAAAGTTATTTTTGAGCATTTGCATATGAATTATGGTAGTAATAATAATAAATAGTAAGTAACTACTTTGTGTCTAGAATTATTCTAGTTATTTCCAATTTAATTCTTACAATACTTGAATGAGGTAGCTTTATTATTACCCCATTTTACAGATGAAGAAACTGAGACAGAGGTTAAGGTTCTTGCCTAAGTTTATACTGCTAGTAAGTGGTCACCTTACAAATTGAACCCAGGCAGTCTGGCTCCAGAATGCAGAACTTGAAACAATGCCAAGAAATAATTTTCACCAAGTTTAGCTGCAACCAGGATTGAAAACTGTCTCAAGTACTGCCTCTATGGCTATGGCAGGACTGAATAGATACTCCTACATGAATGGAAATTAAACATTCTCCTTGGCTAATCTTATTCCTCAAATCATTTTCAGCTGTTACAGAGCCTTGGAATTGCTGGAAATGTTTAAACACCACGTTGTTGATTTAACTTATTTGTTGTTTTGCAGTCCCCTAAAATTCTCCTTCTGTGTTAATGGTGTGTCACTATGTGATACTAAATGGAGAACTGTTGCCCTCACACGTTGAGGCTTATGGATGTTATGGATGCAGAGTCTCAGAGATGTAGATTGTGTTATGATGAGCCCAGCAGACTGTCCTCTGGGGAGTATATGACCAAGTGAGATCCCCAGAAAACTCAGGAGCCTGGAGTGGCCCGGTTCATTCTGGAATTCACTGAAGATTCAGATCAGATTTTGAGGAACTGCACTGGGCAGTGTGCGCTCAATATGTTTATTGAATGCTGCCTCTCAAATCACAAAAGAACGCCTGATTTAGTCTGGTCTTCAAGTCTTAAGTGATTCCAGTTAAAGTTCTCTGATGCCACTTCTGATAAGCTCAGTGTCTGTGAAGTCCTACACTAAATTTGATTGGACCAACTTCAAGATGGGAATGTGAAGGCAATGTGAAGAAAAGCATTCCAATCTATCTATTTGACCTTATAATGATAAGAAAAGTGTCAGTCGTTGATTTATTTAGCACTTACAAAGAAATTTCACAAACAATTGTATTTAATCCTCCTAAATTCTTATGGCTTCCATCGGGCAAGCACTATTAGCCACATTTCCAATGTGAGAAGTAAGACGCAAAATTATCAAACCAGTAGTGTTCCACTGGGGACTTAAACACAAGCCGTAGGCACCAAGCCTTCCTACTGCCTTATGCGGTGTCTCTTTTATTTCTTGTTATTGCTCAATGCTTAGAGGCAACTGTCAGTTTTCCATACTGTCTCATATAATACGTTACTTCCAAATCCAAATGGTAGACCACAACATTCTAAAATCCAGAAAGCAAAGAGGCTAAGTGCTGGAAAAATGGAGTGCTGAAAGGGAGTATTATGGGTGGAGCTGGGGGTGGATGTAGTGAATTCATTAACATAGTTTGCCCTTCCATGCTTATTCTTTCTCAGCACTAAATAGTAGGCAACAATAAGAGTCCCAGAAAGAATTTTTAATCAAATTTAATTTGTTCCAATGATAGAGTCAGAGGGAATAGAGGAGCATTACCATTTATTGGAGCATTTTGCAACCTCGCTGAATGCTATCTAAACGTTGCATTTCTTCATCTTTACCACAACCCAAGTAGGCAATGGCGCGTCTGTTTTACAGATGAATAAATTTAGAGTAAGAGGTGGAAGTACTTTGCCTGAGCTCATGCAACTTAGACTTTCTGTGCCTGAATTTGAAACCAGAAGGCTGCCTCTCTACAGTCTGGAGGATAGAGTAGGTGCTGAAAACACCAGTCTGCAAAAAATATGTTATAAACACCTGCCACCAGAATACTTTTTTTTTTTTTTTTTTTTTTTTTGCGGTACGCGGGCCTCTCACTATTGTAGCCTCTCCCATTGCGGAGCACAGGCTCCGGACGCGCAGGCTCAGCGGCCATGGCTCACGGGCCCAGCCGCTCTGCGGCATGTGGGATCTTCCCGGACCAGGGCACGAACCCATGTCCCCTGCATCGGCAGGCGGACTCTCAACCACTGCGCCACCAGGGAAGCCCCAGCATACATTTTAAATGGAAATTTTTATACAGGAAATGAGAACATGAAGTGCATAGAATGAATCACCACTTTTTGAATGCATACTTCCTTTTCCTGCTGTTACCTGCTACTGAATTTAGTTTGTCTTGACCACATTGACCACTGATGTGACTGTAATATACATTGAACTGTATTTTCACTAATATTCAAGTCAGCCAAGAACTGAGATAGGCTTTATAGAATCTTGTGTGGTGTCTTCTTCAACATTGTGCCTTGTTCTTGTTTTTGTTTGTTTGTTTTTGTTTTTACATCTGAATTGGGAATGAAGGCATCTGCTTGCCACTAAGTGTACATTTTTAAAAAAATTTATTTATTTATTTATTTTTGGCTGTGTTGGGTCGTTACTGCGTGCGGGCTTTCTCTATTTGTAGCGAGCGGGGGCTACTCTTCGTCGCGGTGTGCTGGCTTCTCATTGCGGTGGCTTCTCTTCTTGCAGAGCATGGGCTCTATGCACGTGGGCTTCAGTAGTTGTGGCACCTGGGCTCAGTAGTTATGGCTTGTGGGCTCAGTAGTTGTGTCTTGTGGGCTCTAGAGCTCAGGCTCTGTAGCTGTGGCGAACGGGCTTAGTTGCTCTGCAGCATGTGGGATCTTCCTGGACCAGGGCTTGAACCTGTGTCCCCTGCATTGGCAGGTGGATTCTTAACCACAGCACCACCAGGGAAGCCCTAAGTCTACATTTTTTAAGTCCGGTGAAAGGATGTGTATAAAACCTTCTGAGATGCAGAAAATGAAGATATCTGTAACTAGACATACATGAAAGGGCACCAGACTCTGGCTTTGGGCTTTCCATGAAGGGTTTTCTCTTCTACATTTTAAAATTTCTGGAACATTCCTGTGGTGATTATTTTTATCCTGTCTGAACTAAAGCCTAGTTTTAACTGTTCAGTATTCACAGAGCCAAGTGAATCAGGCCCCAGGATGGCTCGAACCTGGCCAGTTGAAGGGCCCACATTCCTGCAGGATAAGGTCTCTGTTACCAACTTCCACATGCATTCATGTGAAGGTTATTTTTCCATTCGGGCTCTCTTAGCCACAGTAATTTTCCACATCTCCCATCCTTTAGCCTTATACCCTGTTGAAGACTTCTGTTGAACGATGAACACCAGCTGAAATGATCTTCCCTGGAAACTATGGAGGAATGACCACTTGAACTCAGACTCTGTAACTGTTTTATTGTCTCAGACTGTGCTCATCAGACTCCCAGCCAAGTCAATTTCAACTTTTTTTGGAGCCAGATTTGTTCTTATGCTTTTAGGAAAATGGCCATATTTTCATTTCCTTCCTTGATATACTTATTTTCTTTTTATTGCAGTGCATGTATACTTTGACACTGGAAATCTAACAAGCCTTTCTTATTGGTTGCTCAGTTAGTATACTACTGGTTCAAGTTATTGAGGTGGACACATCTTACAGTTATAAAACCTATGTGTACCTAGGGAACAATCAAATAGTAAAGGAAAATTCATGTTATGAGGTCCGTCCCGAGAATAAAACAGAAGAGAAGAGGCTATCACATTTCGGCAGGATAACTGTAAGTTAACCGGTTAAACTTGTATCAACTCTCCTGTTCATACCCTTAGGTAAGTATATTTGTTTCTGGTAGTGTGAAGACATCCAAAGATGTTCTCACGGCTTGACTTTTTAGATATTCATCTTACGAAGGTATAACTGCAGCAGACTGCTGGGGTGTCACCTAGGCAGGACTACATGAAAAAAGATGCTTAGTTTGTTATTCCAATATCACATCGGTCTATGTGTGGGAGTCTGAGGTCAGATAGTTATGGGCTCTATGTAGCCCTCTGTAATCTTTCTGAGCGCTTCCACTTTGTGGCTGGGACTGCTGTGACCCTCCCAGTAACGTTAGCTTTACTTGATCTCCATGGCCAATCTTGACCTTGGCTGGAGAGATTTAAGGAGCGCCAACAGAATTCTCATCTTTACCAATGACACCTGTTTTTATCTGGTTCTGACCTTGTATCCAGTCCTTAGAAGTGGACTGCTGCCTGATTCCAAGACTCTAAAGCTACAGGAAGTAAGACAGAAGGTATCAATGCAGAGACGGGCAAATAGACCAGTAGAACAGAAAGAAGTTTAGAAATAGACTTATACAATTGACTTTTGACAAATGTGCTAAGCCACTTAATTCAATGGGGAAAGGACAATCTTCACGACAAATGATGCTGGAACAATTGGACAGTCATGTGCAACAAAATTAATCCCGATCCTTCCTTCACACTATATACAAAAAATACCTCAAGATGGATTGTAGACCAAAATGTAAGAGTTAAGACTAAGAGCAACAAACAGACCAAACAAAAAGAGCCCAGAGGAGAAAATCGTAGTGACATTGGTTTGCCAAGACTTAATAAGCTCCTATCTCAGCATTGTGCCTGGTCCCTGGTAACTACAGGACCTGCTTCACCCTCTCCCCCAGTTTAACGGTCTATACATTCTTTTAAAAAATTGTTTTTAAAATTTTATACTGGAGCATAGTGGATTAACAATGTTGTGTTAGTTTCAGGTGTACAGCAAAGTGATTCAGTTATACGGGTACATGTATCTATTTTCTTTTTCAAATTCTTTTCCCATTTAGGTTAGAATGCTGCTTAGAATACTGAGCAGAGTTCCGTCTGCTATCCAGTAGGTCCTTGTTGGTTATCTATTTTAAATATAGCAATGTGTACATTCTTACCAATTTTGCTCTTATCTGTCTGTTTCTAGTTTTGAGTATTGCATACTCCTGGATTCTCCCTGCTGTGGCTGTGCTTTCTCTCCCCTTTGGGCTATGTGGTTATTTCATATCTTGCCCTCATCAGCTATGACACCTGAATAACAGTGTACTTTTGCCCCGCTCTCTACATTAATGTTTACCACATTTTATTTCACTCTCTGAACTTAAAATGCTTTAATTCCTCATCGTGTTCCATCCCCAAACTTGACCTTCATCAGTTGTCAAATCTTTTCCTGATACTGGCCCCTAAAGTCTGACTAGTTCTTGTCTATGACATGGTGTGGTCAGATTTTCAGAGCATGTTGCAATAATGCACCATTTTGCTAATTTGTGCTGGCATGTTATAGAACCATGCAAATCTCTAAGTAGGGCAAGATTAAAGTCTCTACAGCTTAAATTTTCTTTTATATTTGATGCTCAAGACCTAACACAGACCTGGATTTTTGTTTTACACGTCCTTGGGAATGAAATTTTGCATTTGCTTTATTTCCCTTTGTTATTTAGAAGCTCTGTTTGCCTCCATTTTCCCTCATCTGTGTGCATTTCTTCTTTCTCTTACATCAATCTGAAATATGAATGCCAACATATCTTCTTTTCATATCTGACTTATCTGCAAATCTTTCTTTTCTTTTAGCATCTTGCTCTGTCCACCTCAGTACTCATGCTTGTGCCTGTGTTTCTGTTTTCACTTGTTCATTCCTTGTTCATGAGTCTCTCTTCTCTCTTATTCACTTCTGATTTTCTCTGATTTCTTTGATTAAGATAGAAGCAGCTCCTGCATCACCAAATGGCTGGATAAAAAGTGATGCCTCATGCACTTCAAGGTTAGCAGATTTTTCTACATGATCTAAATGTAGGACTGTTTCTATGAAGCAGTGGTTGCCTTGACAGTTAAGGAATTTTTCCACTCTCTGATCAGCTGTTTTCCAGTCATATAAACACTGCTTTACTTGGAGACCATGTCTACGCAAAAGTCTCTCCAGTAGCTTCTGCGTTCCCTTTGGGCTCATCTTTTCTCCTCCTTTCTGTCATACTTCCTTGAGTATCAAGAATGTTACTCAAGCCTTGGGCCAACATCTCAGCTCCTGATTCATAAACAATTTTATAAGCCTGTCTCATTCTGAATTTGGAAGTTTGTGCGATTACCCACAGGAAAGAAATGCCTTAAGATTTCATTCAAACTCCAGTTTATCTGGAATTGCTGATAGCCTTTATTCAGCTTCCATTGTCAAAGGACTTCTGACCCATGGGCCTGATTTCCCTATAGGAATTAGATTTCTGGATGGAAAGGTTATCAAAAATTTTCCAAGTAACTTTGCTTTTCATCCATCTGGTACAGTGTATTGTAAGACTACTTAGGCGCTTGAGGTACAGAATTAAATTTAAAGAAGGTGTGCTCTACAAGCGATTGGCCAATTAAAAAAAAAGGTGAAATATGAAGCAATTTCCACTTCTCAAGAATATTGCCTTTAGTAGAAAAAGTTAATGGAATAAAAAAAGCTTGTTTTATCCATTTGTTCTCACTGCGTTTATCTACAGTGATATCGTTTCCCTTTGGGGGGTTCTGTACAGAAGCTACCAGAAATGACATGTACCTTCAGTTCTCCCGACTTTGCATCACCAAACTGAGTTTTCTTTTCCTCAGCATGGTGTTTATTTACAGAAACTTGCCCGTTTACTGAAACATGAATGGCTTTGACTCAAACTTGGAGAAGCAATAAACGTCATTTAGCCGCACGGAACGTGTCAACACCTGGGAATGAGGTCATGCAAATGGCCATCGTACTTCACGTGAGTGAAACACACCAAGCAGTGAACTAATTCGACTTAAGTAAGCTGGCTTTCATTCCCACAGACAGTGGAACCAGTTATTTCTTAGGGAAGGGTTTAGTTTTACTCCAGGGCAAGGTTCTGTAACTCCTGTAATACCCCTGAACGGTTCTCCAAATCAGGCCAGATGAAATTGGCAATTCAGAGATAGTTACCTTGATGTGTAAATGGTAGGGTCTTTAATTAGGCTCATTTACATCATTGAGAAAGGAGCCTTGGAATCCATATGTGCAAGGATGAAATTAAAAGAGAATCATCTGCCTCTTAATTCTATATATGAGGGAAATTTATAAAACAACAGCAACAAACCTTAAAACGGTTCTTAGCAGTCTACTTACTAGCCATAAACTGTCTTTCCTGTAGTTTGAATGCCTGATGCATATTCGGTAGCCATCTCTCTATTGAAATGTTCTTCATGTCTATTACTTATGACTCATTTTTATCTTGAATTTAATACCTGAAGGATTCAAAGTTATTTAAAGGATTCAAAACCTCCAACTATTCCCCAAAGCTGTAACCTCTGAGACAGAAAACTTTCTGATTAGAAAAACAGACACCTGCTTTGGCTCCTTGAAACACTATGAGAGATATTGCCCAAGATTTTTTGTGGCTTTTCTCTGTGTGTATTAGATAAATTTTAGAAGATTAGGGCTTAAAATTTCACTTTAGATTTTAAAAAATCATGTAATAGGATTCTTCCATAAGCCTTACTTTATTTAGACACACACATGTGGGTTCTGTAATTATGTCTCTAGAAGCTAAACGACGTATTAAAAATTGTTTGTATTCACCTTTATGGTTGCATGCTATTTACATGCCAGATAATTTCTCAGAATGTGGCTCCAGTGGATCTTACTATAAGCTGGTAGATGGTATATGGCTAATTTGCAATCGTATGTGTAGGAAACACCCACGTTCCTGGTGTGACCACATTATGATGGTTACTGATGTCAGCACACACTTTAGTCCAAGTTACATTTGAACATCCTGTGTCAACCAATCCAAGGTGTGGAAATAAGCAGAGGCTATATTTCTTTCTGTGGTTTCAGAATTGATACAGAAATATACCTTTTGACTAAGTTAGTCAGCACTTCCATATGTGTGGTAGTGTCAACAGCAAAGATCCAAGCTACAGTAAAATTTCTTTATTAGCAAACTATGGTTGGTCAGTTTGCTTGAACGTTGTGGTTTCAGTGTGCCTGAAATAGTTCAGTGTCCATGGATACAGACATGTCCACCATTCCCCATGGTCTTGGGGGAGCCACAGGGCCCACTTTTGAAACTTGGAGTCTCGGAACATGATAACGGAGAGAGACCTAAATGCCTATTACACTGACTCACTCATAGATGTCGGAACGATACGAGGAGAAAGTAAATGACTTTCAAACCTGGCATCTCACAAAGCCTTGATGAAAACTCAGATCATTTGACCCAGTTCATTGCTGCAGCCAGTGATACCATTACTGTATCTTGGGTGCTCTGCTCTGTACAAAGCATGTTCCCATCACCAGAACCTTGGTGCTGTTGGAGCCCCTAAATTTGATGGTTGAGAATCATGTTTGTGTGAAGGTGTGTTTGTAATCCTTACCTTGTTCAAAATACTATGAACATTTTACAGAGAAAATTAGTCTTTTGTTTATGTGCCTTCCCCTAAGTTACAATCATTTGGAAATTTTTCTTTTGGTTTACAGTAGAAACTGGAACTACAGGTTCTACATAGAGAAACAGATAATTTCACAATGTTTGCTAAAGACTTACATTTTTAGGTCTAGTTAGATATAAACTTTGAAAAGTTGTGAATGCATAGATTTATGTGAATCACATGTCAAATTGCAGAATAATATTGGTAAGCAGTAAGGATGTAACTATAACACGTATAGTTATCATTACAGTAAAGAAAATATGGAACTACAAAGTCTAGACGATTATCTAACAGATGTGTCAATTTGAAGAAAATATTTAGTCTAGTGTATGTGATAATCAGTTTTAATTAGGAAGTGGTCGTATATTCCCTCAAACTCATTTTATATAAAATTATCAATATTGAGCACTCTGGGAATTACTTACATGAAGGGTAGACTATGCAGTATTTATGTTGTAGAATCAGATGCATTTAGAAAAAGAGGCTAAAGTGACATTATAAAAGTGGAAGTGAGAAAGATCCCATTCGTAATAATGGGGGGAAAAAGCCATGAAATACCTAGGAATGAATTTAATGAGGAAGACTATGAAGAGAACTATAAAATTATATTGAAAGACATAAAACAAAACCCAAATAAGTGGAAAGACAGACCGTGTTCTGCATAAAAAGTCAATATCATAAAAATGTCACTTCTTTTGAAATTAACATATAAATTTAATGCAGTCTCAATCAGAATTTTTTTCTCTTTTGGAACACATAAATAGGGATATATATATACATGTGGCTGATTCACTTTGTTGTACAGCAGAAACTAACACACCATTGTAAAGCAATGATACGCTAATAAAGATATTAAAAAAATAAAGTGTTTAGAAGAATAAATGAGTGAAAATTGCCAAGAATTTTTGAAATGGAACAAGAGCAAAGAAGCTTGCCCTACTAGGCATGAAAACCTAATATAAAGCTGCTTTAAATAAAACAGTGAGGTACTGGCCTGCGATAAATAGTTTTATAGAACTGTTTATCTGTATTTAGAGATCATTTAACATATAATTAAAGAAGGCATTATAAGTCAGTGAATACATTATATATTATTCAATTAATGCAATAGAAAGAACTGCCCATACTTTTGGAGAAATTACAACTTCATACTTCATTACATAACAACGAATTACAGATGAGTGAAAAATCTGAATGCTACAAAATAGACCACAACAGTCTTGGAAGACACTATAAGAGAATATTTATATAATCGTCCTGTGGTGATGGGTTTTTTTTTTTAAGCAAGACCAAAACCATAAGAATATAAAGAAAAAAACGACATACTTGATTTCATAAAATTTAAGAACATATGTGAGGGAAAGTCTCCATGTAGTGGACATTTTAAATGTTTCCTCATTTAAACTTCCTCATTTAAACTTTCCTCATTTAAACTTTTTCCTCATTTAAACTACCAACTTTTGAATGTCATTCAGATGTTTGGGGAATTACCTCCTTTATAAATTCTGCCTTCCTAAAACAGAAGCCAGAAATCCACTTTCCCAGGCTCCCTTGCAGCTAGTGTTGAGACTGGTCTCATGATTCACATGGGCCCATTGTAATTTCTGATTCAGAAAAAGTGAAATGAAGAAGGAGGTGCCTCATGGAATTAATTATATTGAAAGTGACAGAGAAACGTCCAGCTGTTTGCAGTGACATCCTGCACATTGGAAGTTGGAAGAGAGCAGTGTATCTGGTATAACAATGCATCAGCTTAATTTGGACACTTCCCTAGCTTTGTAGCCTCAGAGATCAACTGTTTGTTTCTTCTTGGAACTTCTGTGATCTCTGTAATATTCTTCAATAAATTATTTTTCTGCTTACACTAGTAGGAGTGAATTGTGTTTGCAACCAAGAATTATTACAGAGTCCCTTCCTTAAAAGGACAAAAGACAAATGACAGTCTGGGAGAAGAAGATTACAATCCAAATAACAAAGGGTCAAAACAACTAAAGAGGAAAAAATATGCAAATGATATAAACAGGCAATCCACTAAAGAAAAAATGCAAATGAAAAGCTGCATAACCTCCTAGATAATTCGGGAAACAACAATAAAATCACAAGTTTCAACCATTGCATTTGTTTAAACTCAAAATATGGTTAGAATTAAGGGCTTGTAAGAATGTAGGAAAATAACTACTCTCTTATACCCCATTGGTAGGAATGTATGGGCCTGAGGCCTTGTGACCTGGTAATACTTTATACAGTGAAAATGTGGGTACTTATTGGTCTGTAGTTTCATTCACAGAGATTTATTCAAAAACAAAAGCATTCAATTTCTAAGATAGGCAAACACAAACACGCATAAATCCAAACACAGGAATGTTTATCACAGCTTTCCTTGGAATAGGAAACAACTGAAATGATCATCAGAATGATGGTATAAGGACAGTTATATTTCTGTAGCCTAGAATTCTTCAGCACTGTTTAAGTGGGTCTATCTGTATCAACCTGAAGACTGTGCTTGACATATTTTTAAGTGAAAATATCAAATTACAATCTTATCCCAATATAAAAGATTATATATGTAAATATATTTCATAAAAAATTAATATTGTAGAAGATACATACCAAATTGTTACTACCGTGGAGGAGATGTTGGATGTGGGAAGGAGAAACGATAAGCTTTAGAAGTTTCTGTGTGGTTTGCATTTGCCACTATTGCTTTTATAATCAAAATGATTGTGAAAAATGCTCAGTAGTGAATACCCTATACCATCATCACAGTTTCACCCAACAGCACATTGTTTGTCAAATGGAGAGGTGTAGTCAGTCATCCACTGTACTTTCCCTGCTCTAACTCCCTGAGCCATGAGCCACAATGCCCTCAGCAAGAGTGTCCCCATCAGGCAGGGTTTCTCAATCCTACGCCAAGCTCTCATAGAAACACTTTGATTCCATGCATCTCATCCCCTCTGAAGAGCACATTTTCTACTTCTTCATTCTTAGGCTTTCTCGGTTTTCGCAAAGGAACTGAACGATTGCCATGACTACCAGTCATTGAAACAGATCAAAGTTCAGTGGAAAGGACTTGGATGCTGGGTCTTGATGAATTTATTGGGAGAAAAAAAGGCACCTGCTCAAACTTCCTTGTAGATTTCCTTAGGGATGTGCGGCCATTCAGCTCATCTCCCTAAACTCCCATTAAATTATAAGAAGGCAAACAGTTATTATTTGTTTATTGTTTATTACTGCCCTCACATTAGCTTGAGATCAAATTTATGACACAGCCTAGTTGGGTTTTAGGGATTATGTGTACACTTCATAGTGCATGAAAGCCCTTCACATTTATGCCCATTTTGTAGACCTTGGAGTGTAACCCAACAATTTTTAAGTGCTTCTGCTTCCATTTTCTTTTATTTTTGCAGTATTTCCTATGACATAGTGTGGCTCCGTCTAAGACTGAGAATCTTGCTTGTCTCACTTCAAATTCCTTTCAAGCAGTTTGCCATTCCAGGATGGAATAACTATAGTTTCTTGAAGTTTCTAGACAGTTTGTGTAATTTTCTACATCTGACTGTTAGGAAGCAAGCTTTTATGTTGAGAAAGTCATTCATTTCTTTCCAGTTTTAACTATTGGTCTTAGGATGACACAAATGTAATTTCAAATTACAAATGTTCATTGCTAGTATATAGAAATACAATTGATTTGTATTAATTGTTTGTATCCTGTAACCTTACTAAGGTTACTTATTAATTCTAGTACCTTTTTTCTCAGTTCTTTGGGATTTTTCATGTAGATGATTGTGATTGTGTCATATGTAAATAAATGCAATTATAGTTCTTTCTTTCTAATTTGTGTGTATTTTGTTTGCCTTGACTTACTGCATTAGCTGGGACTCTAGTACAATACTGAATGGAAGTGATGACAACATACATTCTTGCCAATCTTAGGGGGAAAAAACACTCAGCCTTTCACCATTAAATATATTGTTAGTTGTAGGTTTTTTATAGACATCCTTTGTCAGGTTGAAGAAATTTTCTTTTAATCTTAGTTTTCTGAGAGTTTTTATTATGAATGGATGTTTTGATTTTGTCAAATGCCTTTTTTGTCACTGTTGATCATCTATTGAGATGATCATATGGTTTTTATTTTTCAGTCTTCGAATTAAATTAAGCACTTTTTGAATACGGAACCAACTTTCCATTCCTGGGGGGGAAAAACCCACTTGCTCATAATGTTATCCTTTTACATATTGCTGGATTTAATTTGCTATTTTGTTAAGAATTTTTTATCTGTGTTTGTAAGGGATATTGGCCTGTCAGTCTTCTTATCTTGAAATATCTTTGGTTTTGGTATTGCTGATCTCCTAACATGTCTTGAGAAGTATTCTTTTATCCTATATCTTCTGAGAAAGCTTGTGGGGAGTTGGTATTACTTCTTTTTAAAAAATGTTTGGTAGGCTTCACTGGTGAAGCATTCAGGACCTGAAGTTTTCTTTGTGGAAATGTCTTTTAACTATACATTTAGTTTAATGGGTAAATGGCTCTTAAGCTTCTTTTTTTTTTTCAATGAAATTTGGTAATTCATGTCTCTTAAGGAATTTTTCTGTTTCATCCATTTAATCAAAATTATTGGCCCAAAGATTTTCAAAATATTATCTTACTATTCTTTCACATCTGTAAGATCTGTAATGATGTGTCCTCTTTCATTACTGAGATTGGTAATTCTTTCAGAGTTTCTCTTTCTTCTTCTCTCTCTCTCTTACTCTCGCCCTCTCTGCATATCAGTCTGGCTAAAGGTTTAGCAATTTTCTTGATCTTTTTAAAGGACCAGATTTTGTCACTTTATTATTTTCCTGCTACAGTTGTGTTGACTTCAGCTCTTATCATCATTATTTTTCTTTCTACTTACTTGGGGCTTAATTTGCTTTTATTTTTCTAGTAACTTAGGGTAGATACTTAGATTACTGATTTAAGACCTTCTTTTCTGATATAAACATTTGATGGTATAAACAAACCCTAATTACTGCTTTAGCTGCATCTCACAAGTTTTGATATGTGTATTTTTATTTTCAATTCATTCCAAATAGTTTTTGATCTCGCTGTGACTTCTCGTGTTATTATTTCTAAATATTTCCTTAATTTTTTTCTGTTTATAAATATATTAGGATTTTCCAGATTTCTTTCAGTTATCGACTTCAGGCTTAATTCCAGTGTTATTAGGAAACATACTTTGTATGATTTCAGTCCTTTTAAATTTGTTGTGATTTGTTTTATGACACAGAATATGTTCTAGTTTTATGTTGGCAAAAATTTTTGTGCTCTTCAATGTATATATTTAGCTATTTTGGGTTTGAGTGTTCTTTAAATGTCAATTAGGCCAACTTGGTGAATAGTATTGTTCAGATCTTCTGTATCCTTACTCGTTTTACTATGTCCTTGTTTTATCAATTATTGAGCGAGGAGTGTTGAAGTCTCTCTAAACTATGGATTTCTTTATTTCTCTTTGCTGTTCTGTTAGCTTTTGTTTCATATATTTTGAACCTCTGTTGTTACGTGCATACACACTTAGGATTATGGTGCCTTCTTAGTGAATTGGCCCTTTATAATTATAAAACGTCCTTCTCTATCTCAGGTAATATTTCTTTATCTGAAATCTACTTTGCCTGATAATATAGCCATTCAAACTTTCTTTTGATTAGTATTTTCATCCATTTTCTTTAACCTGTCTATGTCTTTTTACTTAAGTGGATTTCTTACATATATTATATAGTTGGATCTTGCTTTTAAAAGTCCATTTATTGTCCCTTCAATCTACTTTTTTCCAATTTGGGTGTTCATACTATTTATATTTAATGTAATTATTGATGTGATTGGCTTTCATAGCTATCATCTTCCTAGTCATTTTATTTTCATTCTTTTTGTTTTATTTTCCTTTCTTCCTCTTTTCTTGCCTTCTTTTGGATTGTTTTGTGTTGTTATGATTCCATCATGTCTCTACTCTTGTTTTTTAGTTTTCTTTCTTTATTAATTCTTTATTGGGGGAAGTCTCTAGGCTTTACAATATGTATAATTAACTCATTGCCGTCTACATTCAAATAATACTATAGAATTTTATATATAGTGTAAGAATCTTACAACAGAACCTTACATCTCTTTCCTCTCTCCCTCCTTTGTGCTATTGTGACCATGTATTTTACCTCTACATATGTTATAAACCCAACCGATGTAACTCTGTTGCTTAGACATTCAATTATCTTTGGAAGTGATTAAAAATAAGAAAAATGTCTTTAATATTCACCTTCACTTTATTTTTTCTGGATTTCAACATTACCTTTTAAAGATTCAAATTTTCATCTGATACTGTGTCTTCTTTCTGAAGAACTTTCTTTAACATGTTTTGTTGTTGTTGTTGGTTTGCTCTTTGATAATAAATTCTTTCAGCTTTTGTTTGTCTGATAAAGTGTTTACTGTGATTTCAATTTTGAAAGATGTTTTCACAGGGTATAGGATTCTGGGTTGACTGTTTTTCTTTAGTACATTAAGAATGTTACTTTATTTCCTTCTGTCTTGCATGGCATCTGACAGGGAGTTTGCTGTCATTCCTACCTTTAATTCTCATTTTGTTAAGGTACTTTTCTCCCCTCTGTGGCTTAAGGATTATACTTTCAATAAAAGTAAGATCCAGGACGATGGGGAATGTTTCATGCCTGCCCCCAGCAGTTGCTGAGTACAGCTCTCTCTGTTCTCCCAATCTGCCCCCAATTTTTGCCATGAGCACCGGGGTGGGGCGGGGGAAGCCAGTGACAAAGCAGATTAATGAGTGAAACTCTACCCCTCTCTTGGACTTTGCAGCTATTGTAGACTGGCCACCCTCACCCCCACCCCAGTCCAACTGTGGTCTTTAAGAATCCATTACACTTGTAGCTGATTTCTTTTTAGCTGTTGCATGGTGGCCATCTCTTCCTCCCGTGCTCTGCCAAAGGCTGTCTCTTCGTGGAATTAGTTTCGTTTGCTTTATGAGCTCAACTCTCAGATGAGGATCACAGTTTTCTGATTTTCATTGCTACAGGGGGAACAACATTATTTTGCAACTTTCTGCACCCTAATTCACTATAGTTTTGAAGCAGTTCACCATCCTGGATGCTCTTTTCTGGGCAGATTACAATTTGTTTATAGCCCGCTTAAATTACCCCAAAATAAAAATAATGCTTCAGGAACACAGTAGAGTAGGGCATATCCATAGCTGTGTACTTGTCAGTGTCAATTCAACTTTTACTGCATCTTGCCTATCATTGGATCATAATGTGTTTACTGTCAAAATATCTTCCAAGTCTTCTTCATATATCCTGCCATTGCTAAGCCATTTCTTCCCAATCCTGCTCTTTAAACTGGTTTTTTGATCCCTTGAGCGAAGTTTTACAAATTGTCATTTTAAATTGTAGTTTGGGGATTCATATAATCTCTTCAGATTGCCCAGATTTGGGAGATCCTGATCTTTTGTTCAACAGAGTTGCTGTTCCTTCAGTAATCACTGATGAAACTATTGAATAGGTCACAGCTGGGTCCAAAGAGAGATCCGCCAGAGATAACCTCTTCCCAAATTTGATATCCATTCATGAATTGCTACATTCAACTTGATAAAACCCACTTAATCTTATTTTTATCCTTTATTGTTCTTGGTCATATGATTGATTACATGATAGCTCTGAATGGCTTTCTCAGAAGTCCACATATATTATTCACTATATTTGTAAACTATATTTACTTGTGTAATAACCCTGTCTAAGAATAAAATGAAGTTAGTTGTACATTGTAAAGCCATGCTAGTTATTAGTGATTACTGCTTCAGCTTATAGCCAGTTTCACACCATCCCTTAATAATCCATAGTAATAGCTACAGTTTGGAGAGTGCACTTGCTCATTTTTTGAAATCATAACATTTGCCCATTTATTGTCTTATTCTTCTGACATCATTTTCTACAATTATTCCAACATCATGTTCAGTGATTTTAGGTGCATGTTCTGTTGGTAGTCTGGGACATTTTTAAGCTGAGGCAGAAAACTGGAACTCACTTGCATCACATAGCAGCTATTCTCTGTGTGTTTCTTTTTTGGATTCATATATATTTACCTATTTATGTTCACCATTTTTAAGTGGTAGTTCACGTGCATTGTTGGGGAAAACAAAAATAATGTAGCAGCTCTCTCTTTGTCATTTCTTATTATCTCTTGGCTCCCAGCACAGCTTTTAGTCCTGCCGTGATCTTAGTTGATGATTTATTAATTTGACATCAAGTGTTTCATTTTAACCTCAGTACTCTTTCACAAGTTACATTATGACTTTGTTTGTAGGATTACTCTGTGGTGAAAATTGGAAACTTCCTGTACTTTGTTCTAATTTTTTAACAAATAAAAGAGAAAGTGTAAGGGGATATATTGATGGTCTATAGTAAATTCTAGTCACTGGTTCATAATATTGGAAGCTTAGCTATAAAGGATAGTAAATATATACAAACACCAATCATAGGCTAATAGTACACATACAGACTGGATGTAGCAGGCAGTCTCATTTGGAGTGTGTTCTTTTTTTCCTTTCTGTAGTTACAATAACTGCCAGAATGTTGATCAGTCCAACTTAATTGAAACCCATTTGCTTTGGACCAATTCCGTCTGATGCAATCAAGCTTCTTTGTCTGAGGTGAGTACACAGTGGCCGGAAAGAAAACACCATTAAAGGCTAGTGTACTACCTGCAGGGCACTAGTTACTAAAACTTGAACCTCTTATTCCTAGAAAAGAGGACTATACTTGCTACCTTCAGCAGTGTTTCCTGGAAGTTAGAGTGAGATTGCATTGTTGAGTGTGCATTTCATTTGGGTACCCACCTCGTTCATCTAAGGAAGTTGGCTGGCCGGTTTGTTCTCTGTTGACCATGGCTCTTTGGTGGTCTCAGCAATGTAGTTGCTGATTGAGGTTTGACATCACACACATCTATTATTTTCTTCTCTAAGCCTTCTTCCCTTCTGTATTTCATCTCTCCAGTTAAGTCACCTTCATTCAAACCATCTTTCAAGCTTAAAAATCTCACTTAGTCTTGATTCCTCCTTCCTGTGTGCCAATTTTCAGATGATATCTAGGCCTGTTGAGTGTCGCAAAGAGCCCTGCAATCTGCTCTTTCTTCCCTTCATTCCAATCACTAGACCTTCAGTTTGGGCCCTCAGTCCCTCTTGCCTGTAGGAGCCTTTCACCTGGGTTCAAATCTGTGCCCTGAAATTGTGTAGCTTGGGATAAATCACCTCTTTGAGCCTCTGTTTCCTCCTCTTAAAAATGTTGACAGTAATAATACCTATTTCATAGGTAGCTGGAAGTGCTAAGTGAACACAGTAACCAGTCTAGTAATGAATGTTCATTATTTGTATCCTTACTGCTGCCCCTGCCATTATCAACCCCCTCTCCCCGACCCCACCAATACTGCAGATCCAATCTGACCAGTCTTCTCTCTACTTAAAATCTGGCAGGGGCTCTCATCAGCTACAAAAGCCAATTCTAACTTCTGAATGAGCCATAAATGCCCTTCTCAATCTTGACTCTCTTTAAAGCCACATCCCTGAATATGATCATCTGTTCTTTATGTCCCTGGCTTTCTCTGTGCTAACTGAAAGAGCCCATATTCACCTTCTCTACCTGACCAACTCCTACAGTTTTTCCTCAAGATTGTGTCAAAGATCTTCAGCTGCTTCCCCATATCCATTTCTTCTGCTTCCTTGGTGGTAGAACTTCTAAATTTTACCATGTTTTGATGGGGAACCTGTTTTCCTGTAATAAAGAATATATATCCCAGAAGCTAGATATGACCATGTGATTAATCTGTGCCTAGTGTTAGGTAAGTGGATATTGTGTATGTGCCTTCCAGAAAATGTCATTAAAGGGAAGGAGCATGCCCATTTCTCCCTTCTTTCCTTCTTAATGTTGACTGATGGCTGGAACCTGAGCAGCCATCTTGGACCAAGAGGTAGAAAGTCTTATTTGAAAGGTGACAGTACAGAAAGATAGAAGCAACTTGGATCCTCATCTGTACTGGCCTACTAGTATAACTTTTGGTAGATTAAAAACCCAACAATGTATCATACTGTTATTTTGGGACTTCTGCTATTTGCAGAAGAACTTATTTCTAAGAGATTAAAGTCAAGAGTCATTCTTCATCTATGCCCTCAACACCTTTTGTGTATCCTGCAATTATATTTTTTATCAAATGACATATCTATGCTTCATTCAGTTCTCTTATCTGTAAAAGAAGGATAAAAAAAAAAAAGAAAAGAAAAAAGAAGGATGAAAATAAGAGCCTCCATCTGAGGGTTGTCACCACAAGTGAGACAGTACATATAAAATGCTTATTAGGACCTTATCTTACTTAGAATGAGTGATTGATAAATATATAGGCTTTATTGTTGTTGCTGCTTTTTCTATCACTACCATTTCTGTATCATACGTTAGCAATGACCTCTTCAAAATCTGGGTCTGTGTTCTCCCAATGTTCCAGCTCAGGGTTTGACACATTAAGCAGATGTTAGCTAAGTGCCTTCTATCAATGAGTTTAAAAAAACAAATGAATGCAACTTGTCAGAAGCGTTGAAGTGTAGAATTTTAAAGCACAACTTGCTAGCCAGGAAAATGCAATTCTCAGACGTTTTTCTGAGGGAAGCATGATTGACTGATGGCCCCAAATGCTGTGCTCTCATCCATCACTGCATTTACCCCAGGGCTTTGCCTCCCATGGCTGTTCCCAGCCAATGACTGACCATGGCAGGGATACAGGGTGAGACACAGGACTGTTTTGTCTTTGGCTCTCCGACTCTTCCCTCTTGGCTTTGCCAGAACTTTCGTAGAACTACACTGCAGTTTAAGACTCTTTCTACCTTCCTTCTGCCCATCTCTCCTTCACAAGCATCAGGCATGTTGTTCTGACAGCTGTCCCTGTATCGTCCTGCTCCTGACACATTCGTCCTCACAGATATTTTCCCAGTAAATCACTTGCACATCTAATTCTGTCACAGTATGTTTCTTAGAGGACCCGAACTAACAAATGGTTATTATTAGTGTCCATTTAGATTAAGAAAGGAGGCTTCTTTATATGAACTTAAATATTGTAGTAAATTGTATTACTGTTTCAAAATATTTGCTGCCCCTTGTTGAAGGAGGACTGTGCATCCCTTTTCATTGGCCACGTCATTTCTCCTGCTAATGAAATTTGAGTAGAAGTGATGTTTCTTCCAGGTGGAACCTTTAAGAGACATCATTTGGTTTGCCTTGTTCTACTCTCCTTCTGCCACAAAGTTCACAATGCATGCAGATAGAAACTGTACCATGAGGGTGTGATCTACATTGGACATATAGCATGAGTGAGGGGTAAGCTTGTATTATTTGTGTTGCCTGAGAGATTGTTTGTTACTGCAGCATAACCTTCCCTAGGTAGACTGATACATACGCTGAATTTAACTTAGTAGAGCAGTCAACTATAACAGGAAGAGTCTACATTAAGAGCTAAAAGCAGGACCCTTCCATCTGAATCAGGGCAAGAACTTATGTTGAAGTTTCCTGTGAAAGGAAAAGTAACTGATAACATTTCTGATTTTATTATTGATTCTATGAATGGGTCTGAGGTACATCTCTTTCACTGAAAATGAAGACGTCTTTCTCTATATTCTCACATTTGTTTTTGTGCTAGGTGTTAGATCACCTGACTGCTTCTTCTAAGATTTTCTTCAGTGGAACAGAGCCATCCCACTGGTCAGGAGACTCAGTGCACAGTCCAGATCCTTAGTTTATTATGTACCCTGACCACAGTCGAAGTCAGTGGAATAAAAAACTCATTTGTAGTTCCCCAAAAGTTCCTCACCCTTGTACACTTACAGCCCTGTTCCTTTTTATCTTGTCCTTTATCTACTGCGTAATGCTCCCCAAACTCATCCTCTGACCTTACTCCAAGGTGGAGCTAAGTGGAAAGTGGTACTTTGCATTCTCCTTTAATTACTGTTCTACTTCATTTGCATAGATCTTCTTTCATTACTGTATTATCATGATAAGGGGGGCCTCCAAAGCCAAGGTAACTCAGAGTGGTGCATGTTTTGTTCCATTTCAGCTGTATCTTTGCTCCATTTCAACAGTTTCAGGTGAGTTCTCTGCTCCCCCCACTTTTGTGGCGGAAAGAATGTAAAGTTTCTATAGTTCCCTGCAACTCAGAGTGGTGCGTGTTTTGTTCAATTTCAGCTGTATCTTTGCTCCATTTCAACAGTTTCAGGTGAGTTCTCTGCTCCCCCCACTTTTGTGGCGGAAAGAATGTAAAGTTTCTATAGTTCCCTGCAACTCAGAGTGGTGCGTGTTTTGTTCAATTTCAGCTGTATCTTTGCTCCATTTCAACAGTTTCAGGTGAGTTCTCTGCTCCCCCCACTTTTGTGGCGGAAAGAATGTAAAGTTTCTATAGTTCCCTGCAACTCAGAGTGGTGCGTGTTTTGTTCAATTTCAGCTGTATCTTTGCTCCATTTCAACAGTTTCAGGTGAGTTCTCTGCTCCCCCCACTTTTGTGGCGGAAAGAATGTAAAGTTTCTATAGTTCCCTGCTCTATATTTTTTTGGTCTGCTTTTCACTATGGTTCTGTGGTCTCCTAGAGCCATACACTCTTTCCTAAAGTCCTTAACTAAATCTCTTTAATTTCCACGAGCCCTGATCCCATCTTCTCCGATATAATCAATTCCAATTAAATCAATAATGCCACACTCTGCAGTAAGGATTTTTTCTGAAAGTTTTGCCCATATTTTTTCAGTCAATCCTCTGCTGTGTTAGAAGTACCATGTAACATCAGAAATTTTTTTTTTTCTTTTTTTTAAAAATAAATATCAGCTTGGGTTTATGAATTTTTTTTAATTTTTAGGACTCATGATTAAAAGTTTCCTAACTCTGACTTTGGGTTTGAGATGAAACTGACTCTTCTCTGCTCCTGGATGATTCATTTTTAGGTTCAGTGACCTGTGGCAACCACAGGTGTAGCAAAGTCCAAGAGTTCCAGAGTTATGTCAACAGTGGTACACTTTAGAGCTCAATGTTGAATTGGAACCAAAAAATTATTTAGATGATTTGGTTCATTGAACACTATGAAAATCCAACTTTGATTTCTAGGGCCAAATTTAAGGCTTGGTCTGCTCTATTAATGGTGACACGCACAGAGAGAAATATAGAACCCTTTTAAAGCATTTTTGAGTGCTTTGGGTCGACAAGGCATCTTATTAACAAAAGTCACTTTTGTCGTAAGCGTTTATAGGAGGTTTGAAACTATCGCTGTTGGTGGGAGCTACTAATGCTAATAATATTAGTTGCTATACAAATTATCTTGAATTTAGAAAAAAACAACCTGAATTCATGCCATGACTAAACTTTGGGTTGTGTTTATGACAGGGACCTCTATTTTCCCTACTTTTTAGGGAAGGAGAAAACCATAGTATTTAGTCCCTATATCTTTATATATATTTCTTGGCCATATAAAAATACAGCAAAGAGGGATATTTCAAGACATCTTAATGTTTCTAAATGGATTTCTTCCAGGAACATTAGGAAGTAATGCCTTTAAACTACTTGAAACGGGGTATTATTTTAAAGAGCTTTAACTCTTTGAAATATCCTTAGAATTTATTTTATGTGGTTGAAACACTTTTGGCCAGTATTACATTTCTTTTTCCTCCTGTTTAAAATTAGATATATTAACAGTGTTTTCATTCAGTTTCTAAAAATAATTCTGTTTTCATAGAGAGATTTTATGCTGGAAATAATGTTCTAGGAGGTCCTTTAAAATCTGAAATTGTAAATTCAAAACCCATTTTGTAATTTGTTTCCTTAAATTTAATTCTTGCCGGTTGTCCACCTGTCTTTTTTCTTTCTGTTTTGGATAATGTATTTGATTGCTATTTTTAGGCTCCTTTGAATGTTCTACCAGATTTTCCAGGTGACCCAAATACAATTTAAGAGAGATGTGGATAGGATATTGAACAGAGTTTCCTTGGACTTTTAAAATTCATTAAAGTTAGAGAAAAAGGCTAAATAATCTGACTGAAAGTAATAGTCTCGTTCTCATTCAGGACTTACAATACTTTAGAAGTATATTCGTCTATTAATCATTTAGTTACAGGAATAATGTTTTGGAATGAATCTTAGTGACTATACCGATGGTAAACATTGATCATGAAACATAGAAACAAATTTTTAAGCAGACATTATTCTTTAGGATGAGTTTTGTCCTTTGGAGTGGTCACATGGTAAGAATGTGCAGTGATTCCAACATGTTACCACTGCTCAAACAATTTTGGGTATCCTTGGAATTGTCTTCAGAGTCTCTGCGCCACAGAAAGAAATGAATCTTGTATTTTAGGCACATTTCACTTTTGACCCCAAATTGTACCCCGAGCCTGATCATCCGTTTTATTTGTGTCTTGGCTCCTCATTTATTTTGTAGTAATCAGTAAACACATCTCTAAAGAACAGAGGTTTGTTGCCATTTGTGTTCTAAATGTTTTAAACTATGAAATTCCAGAAGGAGGAAGTCCAAAAACTATGTGAATCAGTGGCAGCATACTGGAAAAGGCATGTAATTCCCTGAGCAAATTACCTTGCAAGGAAGAACATGCATTTGGATATACGTCTGGTGCATTGGGGAAATCAGTCTCATTGCATTTGCAGTGTAACGTTACAGAGGGGGAAGCTAAGTATAGGCTTTAAAGAGTCCTGCAGGTTAGTCAAAAAGAGCTCCACTACCTGCTAACTGTGTGATTATCAGGTGTCTTTCTGAACTACCATTTCCTCAGTTTTGAAGTGGCATTGTGAGAAGCAACCTTGTATTTTAGGGTAAGCACTGGTGGTGAGACACTTCAACGCCTGGCGTCACTTCAGGATCAATAATGGTGCCATAAATGAGGTTGGGGTTATCGGAATGTTTGTACATAGCTCGTAGAATGCTTTATTTAGCTTCTTGTTAGTGTAGCTGTGTTATTGGCTATCAACCGTTACATTATGAAACAAATAGACACGTGATGAAGTTTCTTGTAAAGTTTTTAAGAAGGACCAGATCCAACTGTCGACTTCTTAGAAGTCTGTTGCAAAGAAATCAAGGTTTGGAAGGAAAAACATTAAAATAATGATCCTTTGTGAAAAGATCTTTAGAGATTGTTGTGTTGTATGTATAAAGTCCAACCAGACTGGGTCTGATTTTTCTGTTTGGAAAGGAAACTCACACTATGAACTAACCCTTCACTTGGGGGAAGAACTCCAATCCACAACAACTCACATAGTTTGGAATTTGAGTTTACCTTAAGAGTTTGTTGTTTTTACCTGAAAAAGAAAAGGAAGGGGCGATTATTAGATCTCAGAGCTATAAAAGAACTCCCCCTTTCCTACTTTTAGGTTAGAGTTTAGCCCAATCTCTCTTGACCACAAAAATGCACTTGATAATTACATTAGGTAATTCTGATGTTTTGCCATGTATGGAAGATTTTAGTGTTGCCCTATATTATCAGAAAGAATTAAGTTTCCTTAGCTAACTGGAAGGTTTTCATTTTCTCTGACAGTATCACATTTCTTTCAGATAGATCATTACGATTCCAGGACTGACCTCTAGAAGGACCCCTTGAATTCACATTACTGCATCCATGTCAGTTTTCAGTCTTTGCTCTGTGAATGAAGCTGATATCAACAGACTTTCCCTTGAACTGCAACAGACTGGGTCAGGTAGATTACCTGCATTTATTGTGGAACACAGTAAATTAGCAATCAGTTGCAGTGTCTGGAATGGGAGGTTAACTCCCTGAAAAAACAATGGAGTCAAAATATACCTTATATTCAAAATGTTAAGTTTTATATTATTTACATGTTAATTGAAGGCATTTTTGATGCAGTTGAAGTTTAAGAACCAGAATTTTTTATGATACGTATTTGTAACCACTGATTGTTAAAAAATGTTATATTGACATATGCAAGGTTTCCTCCTGAATTTAGGCATTACCTGACATAAATAAAGGGAGGTAGACAACTCATTAGCTGGGAAACTTTAACAAAGAAAGCGATCTCATATCTCAGTTTTCTGGATATTTTGCATCAACGTGTTGGCCTGTAAAGGCCTGAGAAGTTTATGTAATTGCCTCCATTCACCATTTCAATTAGCTCACGTAAGTGCTCCGAAAAACTTATTTACTTACCGAGCTGAAACGTAAGGTCTTGTTTTGTGTAGGCGATCTGTTTGGAGGAGATAGGCCAGTTGCTTAGGCCTGTGGTACACCCTGCTGCTGCTCAGTGGGCTTACTTTTCTACTCTTGCTCATAGATTTGCTGGATTAAATACCTACTAACATGAGGTCCATAAAATTCCCATTCTATAGGTTCTGAGCAGTCTGTCCTCTTACTAAGGACAGTATTGGAAGGATTCTGCATGTGTTTTGATTGCTTTGAATGACCATTCATTTTATCATGTGAATGTTCACTCCCTGCCTTGGGAGAAAATTTTTGGCATCAAACAGAAGAAGTGTACGGCTGATTTATTCCTTTATTATTTTTCATGCCTTTCAGGTGCTAGAACTTGGCCACTAGAATGGGGTCTAGAATGGTAGCAGCATCATATGACAGAGAACACGAGGGAACACTTAACTGCGACAGGGTCGTTGTAAAAATTGTCACTGTTTCCAGCTGGCTGTTCGTTTTCTCCATAAATCGTATACTCCATATGATTGATTATCTGTATGTTCTATTGCTCTGGCTTCCTAGGTCTACCCTTCCCATCTGGAATTAAATGAGCCCACATAGGCCTCATTCTTAAGTCTTATTGCATCTCGTGTTCTTTGCTGCACATTCTATCCAGTGATTCTTAAAACCCTTCACTGACTTACCACATGTAACACCCTTTCCCAAAATGTGTCCCATGTAGCCGTATTCAGCATGTAAATATTACTCAAAAATAGTTCTTTGTCTCAATACTGGGCAAAATCAAAGTTGAGAATGGTTCTTTTGGCTGGATATATGAAACTATAAATACAGTAGTAGGAGCTGTGGCTTCTCGGGGGTGTGTGATAGTTTTCCGTTTTGTTTTGTTTTACAAGAGCAACTTCTCAGACATACCTCATGACACACACTTTGCGAAACAGTGAGCTAAGATAAAGCTGCAATTCCTTTGCATGTCATACAAGGCTACTGCCTGGCTGAGGAAATTCACCTTCTACCATTCTCGTCCTTTGGACAAGACATATTAGCCATACCAACCTACTTAACCTTTCCCCAAGATACTGCCCTGCTGACTGACTACATGATCTTCCCATCTTCCTAGAATATCCATCCCTACCTCCGAGACGTCTTCTCTGACAATCCCAAACAGCACCCAGCAGACTATTTTCAGTGCTTCTTTGATGCATGGAGTATTCACTCACTGAACATTTTTGAGTTTTGAGTCCTGTTCTCAGGTTTTTTTTCCATGGCTTAGTCATTCTTTACTTCCTTGGTCCCCTTCCTTGTCACAGTCTTAACTCTTCTTCATATTTGCTTTCCTCCTGCCTACCAGAGTGGCCTGCACAGAGTAGGAAATCAGTGTGCAATGGCTGTATTCACAACCCTTGAATGTCTGTGTGTTATGCTGTGATCGTTGACGTTACGTGTTTAACTGTGTCAATATTTTTACCTGATACTGTGTAGAGGGCAGTAAGTCAGGAGATCTGAGATCGTTCATTTCTCTACTTAATCTTGAATATGGAGTCTAACTTTATTGAGCCTCAAGTTGCTTATCCTTAAAATAAGACCGAAACAGTCTTGGGGGTACTTCACAGCTCTCAATTTCTGTAACACTAAATCAGCTTTGCAGGTGTTCTTTAAGTAATGAGTTGGTTTGCAAGTGAACTGGGGGAAGACAGATATTTTTCTCCCTCACTTCTCTCCTCTCATACCTGATGGGACTAAATCCTTTCTTGACCCCATTTTTTTGACCCATAAAATGCAGCGTGATATTGATGCCAAGGTTTTCACTAGACTTTGTAATTTGAGAAATACAAAATATGGTTATGTGTTTAAAATAATATGGCAAAGGGTTTTGTTATTGTATTTTTGTAAAATCTTACTCAAGGTTTTTGAAACAATGATTTTTCTGGTGTTTAGTGTCTGTCTCAGACAGTTTGACTGAAAATATTTCTTATGAAGATGAAAACACTCCTACTCAGTGAAATGTTTCATCTTCAGCAGTTTGCCCTGAAAGAGCTCATCTGTGTGTTGAGAAGGCTCCTTGCTTAAACTCCAGTTACAGAAGTAGAACCATAGGTCACCATACTGTAGGGCACTGCTCTTCATGAGGGGTTGGACAAGGAAAACGCTTGTTTAAGCATTTGAAACAAGATGAAATGAATGCTTTTCAGCTAGGAGAAGGCTCACGAACTGGCCTCCGAGCCAGTGTTCCACATGATAAATCCTGACTGCAGTGGAAGCAGCTTGTCATTAAGTGCGCAAGCTGGGAAGTCTCGGGTCTAGCACTCCACACCTGCCATTTTATATTCTTCTATTGCAAAGCCACAAATTAAATATGGTCCTTAACTTTAAAAGCAGCACTTTTTAATGCCCATATTAAGTTCTTGTGGTGAAAATGAAAATATAAAATACCTCTCTCATGTTGGCTAAATCATCATCATTTCCCTATCATCATCAACGGAGAGTAAGTAAAATCTATAGCTCATCAGTACCATGTGATTGTTTTCGAGGTAGATTAATGATTATGAAATATAATTACTGTCCTCAAGAAATTTCTGGAAAGGAGAGATACTGAATGTGTAATAGATATTTTAAAAGATGTGGGCTTTAATTCTAGTCTGTTTCTCAATGAATTCTTTTTTAAGTTTGGGGAGACTTCTTTTTCATTCTGGTAAGAACACTTAACATGAGATCTACCCTCTTAACAAACTTTTAAGTGTGCTAGACAGTACTGTTAACTATAGATACTGTGGTGTACAGCAGATCTTTAGCACTTAACCATCTTATGTAACTGAAACTTTATACCCTTTGAAAAGAGAGTCCCCATTTCCCCCTCCCCTCCCCTCTTGGTAACCATCGTTCTACTCTCCGCTTCTATGTGTTTGACTCTTACAAATACCTCATTTAAGTGTAATCATATAGTATTTATCTTTTTGCGGCTGGCTTATTTTATTTAGCATAATGTCCTGAGGTTCATCCATGTTAACACATATGACAGGGTTTCCTTCTTTTTTAAGGCTAAATAATATTCCAGTGTATATATATATATAGCACATTTTCTTTATCTATCTAGGAAAGGCAGATTAAAACCACGATGAGATATCACTTTGCACCTTTTAGGATTTTAAAAAAGAAAAGTATTGGTGATGATGTGGAGAAATTAGAACCCTTGTCCACTGTTGGTGAGAATGTAAAATGTTGCAGCCACTATGGAAAACAGTATGGAAGTCCCTCAAAAATTTTAAAATAGAATTACCTTATGAAATACCAGCAATCCCACTTCGAATATTTATCCAAAAGAATTGAAATCAGGATCTTGAGGAGATATTTTACATTCCCATGTTCATTGTAACATTCACAATGGCCAAGATATGGAAACAACCTAGTTTGGGGAGAACTTTATTAAAAAAGTCATCTGTCATCAAAGGGAGAAACAAGGTTTTTAACAGCATGTTTCAGCATGTATATCTCAGACCACCATGTGGATTTCGTTTCTGAACTACCACTCTGACCAACCATTTTTTTTTAATAGGGGGGAAAGAAAAGGACATTAGCAAATCCTGAATTTTTATTCCTCTTCCAGTCTCTTGCCCTAACCTCCCTTTCTCTTTAGCTTCACGTCCTCAGAAAGATGACAGTGTGAAGAACACCATTCACCTGGAACATTAAGTATGCCAACCTCTCTTCAATGCTTTGGTCAGAGTTGGTCCTGTGACTTTGTTTCTCATTCATCTTCTACCTCCTGCATGGGAGATGGAGCTGTCCTCCTGCCTGCACTAACAGCCTTGCCAAGTTGGCCGAGGGAGACTGAAGGGATATACATCTCATTACAGCCTCTCACTGCCAAATTCTAGTCAGTTTCAGCAACATATGTGAAAAGCTCCAAAGCAAACACAGGGAGAGGAAATAAAAATTAAATTAATCCTCTCCAAGGATAAATAAAGCATGGATGCATCGATCTTGAGTTTACAGGATGGAAATCAGAAAGACTTTGCTTGGTTTTTAATGATACTGGTGTTCAGATTCCTGATTCTTCAACCCAGAAAAAAAGGATATATATAACTAGACCAAGAAAATCTAGGTTCCCTACTAATGTCTATAGATGTAAGGAAATATGCCTCAACAGTTGATATTTATAGACATCTTCAAGATGATGTATGTGAGTTAGTCATCCTGCGAAACCAGCCTCTGTTTTGAGAGGAGAAGAATCAAACTCTTTCTTTGAGCATATTAATGTCAAAGAACAAAAGGGCATTTGGATATCACGTAATTTCAGGCAGATACAAATGGCTTGAATTTCTAACTCCTCATTTCTTTTCAACCTGAGATTAAAAAAAAAAAATTCTTCTACCTGAACTATTTTTCTATTTTTTATTGAAATATAGTTGATTTATAATATTATATTAGCTTCAGGTGTACAACATAGTGATTCAATATTTTTATGGATTATACTCCACTTAGAGTTGTTCTAAGTCCTCATTTTTATGAATTGAGAAAATTGGTGCGGGGCAGGGCCCTCTAATTTTCTTTTCTTTGGATTCTTTATTACCGTACAGCTGACCATCTGAAATATTTTTGACCAATTTCTGGACTCTTAGTTTTCTGACCAACATCTTACAGGCAGCTACAGAAAAAAATATAGCTACATACTAGCGTGTTTATGGAAGTTGAGTTATTTGGAATCAGCTTAATTGAAAATCTTGGTTGTTTTTTCACTGATCCTCACTGAAAGGCATGATTAAAGAAAAACTTCATTTAGTTTTACTAAATGCTAATAAAATACCCTCTGAGTTGAAACCGAAGTCAACAGTGACTGGATGGCTATGGACTGTACTTTAGCCAACCCAGGGCAAAGCTTCTTACCATCTCTATTTTAGATGTGATTAGAATTTTAATTATGGTTTTCCACTTTGTTTTTTGAATAAGTTACACATTATTCTGGTTACTTTGCTAGGAGACTGTCTCTCTATTAATTAAGATTGGAAAATACAGGAATTCCCTTGAGGTACAGTGGTTAGGACTCGGCGCTTTCACTGTGGTGGCCCGGGTTCAATCCCTAGTTGGGGAACTAAGATCCCACAGGCCACACGGTGTGGCTGAAAAAAAAAAAGCTTGGAAAATAAAAGCACCCATAAGGTACTGCACTGATTTCATATTTTGTTTTTCAGAATTTTGTTCCTCTCACACTCAAATATAAAAGCTAAAGCATATTTCCTGAATATAGTTGTAGAAAATTATATTTTTTCCTTAAAAATAACAATATATACTGCAGTGCCAATATCTCTTGGAAACATGAGCATTGAATGAATTTTTAGTTGGTAATGGCTTACAGGCTTCTGTTTTTTTTATGAAGTCTTGAGGACTGTGTACTATTGCATTAGAATGAGAGTCCATCAACCACATATAACAACTCAATCATGAGAAAAAAATGAGATGGTGATAAAACTGAAAATGGAATAAAACACATTTGCACCATTTATGGAATTGAGAGACAAAGGAAGAAGGTTATTTTTGTGCAATAAAGATATGGTCAAAACTCCTCATTAATTGCTTGGAGAAGCAGAAGGGTAGACAATATATATATATCGCAGGTGATAGAAACAAGTTTTAATTGAACATTTGTTCTCTATGGAACAAGTGTCCTCATTCACAACTACATGCAATTTTGTCCAATGCTTTGGATATTCACTTCTGCAAACTACAGAAGCAACTGAGGACAAGGCTACTGCTACATGATGACTTTATGTGTGTTTTAAGAAGGTAATTCTTCCTGAGACATTTTATTTCTAGTTGTCAGAAAATTATTCTAAGTATTAAGTTCATCAGAAGAAAGAAATGTCACTGCCATTTTGGGGGAAAATTTTTTAATAAATAAACACTCATCTCTGGAGGTGATGAAGTTATAATAAAAAACAGATGGCTTAGATGTGAATCATAACTCCTTAGATTTGGTGCTCTTGTGCAATACACAACCTGAACAACTGTACCAGTTAGCTATTCTAGGTGATAAATACTATAGGAGTCAGAAATCTAGTAGTTTCATCTTCCTAACCTATAGTCAAATAGAGAGGAAAGAACCAGGCTTAAATAGATCACATGGTCTTTTATTGGTTGTGTTTGGATTTCAGTAGACTTCTGATTAATATATCCAAAACAGAGGAAAACAGCTGTAAAAATGAGATGTCAGCCAGAAATAATTAGGCAGGTAATTTGTGCTGAATACATGTTTGCTCAAGCCCATTGCTATCATGAGTGTGAGCAAGCTTTAATCTATGTCAGTGACATTGATCCAAATGTGTGGATTTCTGAAAATATGTTAGGATGCTCTCTCAGTGCATCGTTTTTCTGAATTTTATTAATTGCTTATTAGGTACTTTGTTATTGTGCTGAATGCTTTCTATATATTATCTTAGTGAATGGCTGTAATAATTCCATGAGGATTTACTTTTAGTTATTCCCATCATCTAAACTTAAAGATATACCCTATGTGGAACCCAAAGTCCATGCCATTCCTGAGAAGGTAAATGAAAATAAAAAAAAGATTAATAGCTTTTTTATATGCCAACAAGAATCAGGTGGGAAAATGTAATTATTAAAAGATACAAACAAATGGGTATGCATAGCATTTAAGAATAGGTCTGTCAAAAGATCAATGTGAAGAATATTACTAACTTGGTAGGAACATAAATTGGTACAACCTTTCTGGAGGATAATTTTACAGTTTGTGTCAAAAGCTTTTATAAAAAAGTATACTCTCAAAATAATCAACTTCAATGTGAGGATTTATCCAAAAGATGTAACTAGAGAGGTAGCAAAGGATTCTCTACAGATTGATCCACTTTAGCATTGGTTCTGCTAACAACTGGAATAATATATTCATCAATAGGAGATTTTGTAAAGTGCATTTATATGCAGCTTTAAAAATGATGTTGTAGAAGAAAGATTCTTTTGAAAATGTTCTACACATATTGAAAAATATTTAAAGGGCATTATTGAAAATGTATAATTACAAATTTATAAAATTAAATATGTATTTGTATACCCACACACATACACAGGGAAAAGGCTAAAAAGGCTAAAATGGTTTATGCAAACCTGTAAATAGTAGTTACCAATGGGTGGTGCAATAATGGGTGATGTTTATTTTTTCTGCTTTTGTGGATTTTTTTCTATAATAAACTATATTGCTTTTATAATCAGAAAAAGATGGTTCAAAAATATGGATTTAATATAGTCATTTATCCTATGATTACATTTGAACCAAATATAAAGATGGGTTAATGTTGGTTTTTTTTTCGTGTTTACCTCAGTTTTACATTTTCTTTTTGCCTTTGTTAGGAAATACAGGGATAACTAGAATAAGAACAGAAGGAAAAAAGCATTTTACTTTTTTGAAGGTAGAACATAACTGATGCTGCCTAAGCAGGATGATTTCTCTCAAGAAATAAGAAATCTCTGCTTTGTTTCATTCAGACTAGGTTTATGTAGTTTCAGTCAGACTAGGTTTATGTAAACACATTGTGTCAGTCACCCAGATGACTCAGGTCTGCATTAGTCAGAATATGCTAACTATTGTAACAAACAACACCTGAAATATTAGTGATTTAATATAATAAAAGTTAGTTGCTTGATTACTTCGTAGACCATTATGGTCAGAGTCAGGGAAGGGGGAGGGAAACTCTGTTCCAGTGTCATTTAGACATTTGGGAACCCAGGCTTTGTCCTTCCTGGTCAACATGTGGCTGCCAAAGTTGCCACAAAATAAGAGGTAATCTCAGGCTCCTGCAAGTGAGTTTATTGCCAGGTATGAGGTGGCCTCAGTCACCTCTGTTCACATGCCCTTGGCCAGAACTCAATCACATGACCGTAGTTAAATTTAACTGCAAAGGAGGCTGGGAAATGTAGCCTTGTTACTGAACACAAGTTTGTGTGCCTGACGCACAGTGAGGCCAAATAATACTGAAACGTCTGAGTCTGGAGCAGAGAAAAGTTTATTGCAGGGCCATGCAAGGAGATGGGGTGGCTCGTGCCCACAAAATCCTGAACTCCTTGAAGGGTTTCAGCAAAGAATTTTTAAAGGCAAGGTGAGGGAGGATCGTGATTAGTTGTTGAAAAACTTCTTGGTGTTGGAATCATTTGTTCTTGTAGCTGTCCATGTAGGTCAGGTCACAATGTTCATATAAACCTTTAATAAAACAAATGTTATTCTCTGTTCTTCAACTTTTTATCTTTATATGAATGGCCTCTTAAAGGTCAGAGCCCTGAGAATAAGCTATCTTGTATATTTCAGGCTATAGGCAACATGCTCTTACAGAAGGTGCAGAGCCAGCATAACTAAGCACAGGCAACAGAGTACAAATGTTAAAGTAAAAAAAATAACAGATCTAATATGGAGTCAGATTTGTTCTTCCCTATTACAGTCTTACTGTGTTTCCAGGAGGAAAACAAAACAGGTTGGATGAATATATAACACATGTCACTACCTCATCCACCTAATATATCATCATACCCAGATAAAAAGGATATTTTGTCTTTAATTATAGAGAATGGTATTTCAATACCCTATTTTACTTTGGCATATAAGTAAAATATTGCTTTTAAATTTTATTCTAAGTAACTTGCCTAAAACCATTTTTTTTTTACAGTACATTGTTCTAAAACTTTTATATCCAGCTGAGAAAAAAACAAACTATTTATCAGGGAGTCATTGGTGCCCAAAACATGATAACATATTTCCCCTGACAGAACTCCCAAATGGCACTTGGTTAAGAGGAAATGTTTGTGCAGGCTACAACTTAACGGATGGATAGAGTCTGTTACCGCTGGCTTCCAAAGTGTTTATGTCTGATTGGAAACTCTTCAGCTTGTGTCAGATGCTGGAAAAACACTTTACTGTCTGAGATATTCTATTTGTTGAAGATGGCAGTAAAAGAAAATTTGAACATATGGAATTACCTGGTTCCATTTTTCACATCTAGAGCTTTAGGTGATGTCTGGTCATAATAAGTAAAATGTAGCTTTAATTATCCTTTTAGTAATGTTTACGGAAACCAAGGGCAGGCTGTAAACAGAACAAGAGAGCACAGTAAAAGGTGAAGGTATTATTGCTGATATTGCTTATTCTTTTGAAACATAGGAAGTTTCCATTTCAAATGTAGAATTAAACCACTGCTTCAGGAGCATCGAGAGTTAGTTATTGGAGACCTAAAATTTGTCTTTTGTTTTTCGTGAAGCTCTCAATTGACAAAGAATGGTTTATTGTTGTTTTAAATTAATCAGCTCTAAATGTGTCTTTTCAAATGCTGTTACCATACCAAGGCACTTTTGGGTCATGTAGATTTATACCAGGAATTGTGTGTGAGATACATCGGTTCAACGTGGCAGAGTAGAAGGACATGTGCTCATCCCTCTTGTGAGACCACTGGAATCACAACTAACTGCTGAACAGTCATTGAACAGGAAGACACTGGAACTCACCAAAGAAGACACCCCACATCCAAAGACAAAGGAAAAGCCGCAATGAGAGGGTAGGAGGGGTGCAATTACAATAAAATAAAATCCCATAACTTCTGGGTGTGTGACTCACAAATGGGAGAAAAATTATACCACAGAAGTCCACCCACTGGAGTGAAGGTTCTGAGCCTCATGGCAGGCTTCCCAACCCAGGGGTTGGGCAATGGGAGGAGGAATTCCCAGAGAATCAGACTTTGAAGGCTAGCAGGATTTGATTGCAGGACATTGACAGTACTGGGGGAAACAGAGGCTCCACTCTTGGAGGGCACACACAAAGTAGTGTGTGCATTGGGACCCAGGGGAAGTAGCAGTGACCCCATAGGAGACTGAACCAGACCTACCTGCTAGTGTTGATGGATGCCCTGCTGAGGCAAGGAGTGGCTGTGGCTCACCATGGGGACAAGGACACTGGCAGCAGAAGTTCTGGGAAGTACTTCTTGGAGTGAGCCCTCCTGGAGTCAGGCATTAGCCCCACCAAAGAGCCTGTAGCCCAGTGCTGTGTTGCCTCAGGCCAAACAACCAACAGGGAGGGAACTAAGCCCCATAAGCAGACAAGTGGATTAAAGTTTTACTGAACTCTGCCCACCAGAGCAACAACCAGCTCTACCCAGCACCAGTCCCTCCCATCAGTAAGTTTGCACAATCGTCTTAGATAGCCTCATCCACCAGAGGGCAGACAGCAGAAGCAAGACAAACTACAATCCTGCAGCCTGTGGAACGAAAACTACATTCACAGAAAGACAGAGAAAATGAAAAGGCAAAGGATTATGTACCAGATGAGAGAACAAGATGAAACCTCAGAAAACAATTAAATGAAGTGGAGATAAGCAGCCTTCCAGGAAAAGAATTCAGAGTAATGATAGTGAAGATGATCCAGGACCTTGGAAAAAACAATGGAGGCAAAGATTGAGAAGATGCAAGAAATGTTTAACAAAGACCTAGAAGAATTAAAGAACAAACACCTAGAAGAATTAAAGAGCAAACAAACAGAGATAAACAATACAATAACTGAAATGAAAAATATACTACAGGGAATCAATAGCAGAATAACTGAGGCAGAAGAATGGATAAGTGACCTGGAAGACAGAATGGTGGGATTCACTGCTGCAAAAAGAATAAAGAAAAAAGAATGAAAAGAAGTGAAGACAGCCTAAGAGACCTCTGCGACAACATTAAATGCAACAACATTCACTTTATAGGGGTCTCAGAAGGAGAAGAGAGAGAGAAAGGACCTGAGAAAATATTTGAAGAGATTATAGTCGAAAACTTCCCTAACAATGGAAAGGAAATAGCTACCCAAATCCAGGAAGCACAGAGAGTCCCAGGCTGGATAAACCCAAGGAGAAACATGCTAAGACACATAGTAAATCTAACTGACAAAAATTAAAGATAAAGAAAAATTATTAAAAGCAATAAGGGAAAAATGACAAATAACATACAAGGGAACTCCCATAAGGTTAACTGCTGATTTGTCAGCATAAACTCTACAGGCCAGAAGGGAGTGGCACGATATATTTAAAGTGACAAAAAGGAAGAAGCTACAATCAAGATTACTCTTGCTGGCAAGGATCTCATTCAGATTCGAAGGAGAAATCAAAAGTTTTATAGACAAGCTAAAGCTAAGAGAATTCAGCACCACCAAACCAGCTCTACAACAAATGCTAAAGGAACTTCTCTAAGCGGGAAACACAGGAGAAGGAAAGGACCTACAAATACAAACCCAAAACAATTAAGAAAATGGTCATAGGAACATACATATTGATAATTACCTTAAATGTGAATGGATTAAGTGCTCCAAACAACAGACACAGACCCATATATATGCTGTCTACAAGAGACCCACTTCAGACCGAGGGACCCATACAGACTACAAATAACATACAAGGGAACTCCCATAAGGTTAACTGCTGATTTGTCAGCATAAACTCTACAGGCCAGAAGGGAGTGGCACGATATATTTAAAGTGACAAAAAGGAAGAAGCTACAATCAAGATTACTCTTGCTGGCAAGGATCTCATTCAGATTCGATGGAGAAATCAAAAGCTTTAAAGACAAGCTAAAGCTAAGAGAATTCAGCACCACCAAACCAGCTCTACCACAAATGCTAAAGGAACTTCTCTAAGTGGGAAACACAGGAGAAGGAAAGGACCTACAAAAACAAACCCAAAACAATTAAGAAAATGGTCATAGGAACATACATATTGATAATTACCTTAAATGTGAATGGATTAAGTGCTCCAAACAACAGACACAGACCCATATATATGCTGTCTACAAGAGACCCACTTCAGACCGAGGGACACATACAGACTGCAAGTGAGGGGGTAGAAAAAGATATTCCATGCACATGGAAATCAAAAGAAAGCTGGAATATTGATACTTATATCTGATGAAATAGACTTTACAATAACAAATGTCACAAGAGACAAGGAAGGACACTACATAATGGTCAAGGGATCAATCCAAGAAGAAGATATAGCGATTATAAATATATATGCACCCAACATAGGAGCATCTCAATACATAAGGCAGATGTTAACAGCTATAAAAGAGGACACTGACAGCAACATGGTAATAGTGGGAGACTTTAACACCTCCCTTACACCAATGGCCAGATCATACAGACAGAAAATTAATAAGGAAACACAAACTTTAAATGACACAGTAGAGTAGATAGATTTCATTGATGTTTATAGGACATTCCGTTTGAAAACAGATGATTACACTTTCTTCTCAAGTGCACACAGAACATTCTCCAGGATAGATCACATCCTGGGTCACAAAGCAAGCCTCAGTAAATTTAAGAAAATTGAAATCATATCAAGCATCTTTTCCCACCACAATGCTATGAGATTAGAAATAAATTACAGGGGAAAAAAACGTAAAAAAACAAAACACATAGAGAATAAACAATATGTTACTAAATAACCAAGATGTCAGTGAAGAAATCAAAGCAGAAATCAAAAAATACCTAGAGACAAATAACAATGAAAACATGACGATCCAAAACTTATGGACTGCAGTAAAAGCAGTTCTAAGAGGGAAGTTTATAACAATACAGTCCTACCTCAAGAAATAAGAAGAATCTCAAATAAACAATCTAACCTTTCACCTAAAGAAACTAGGGAAAGAAGAACAAATAAAACCCAAAGTTAGTAGAAGGAAAGAAATCATAAAGATCAGAGCAGAAATAAATAGAAACAAAGAAAACGATAACAAAATCAATAAAAGTAAAAGCTGGTTCTTTGAGAAGATTAACAAAATTGATAAACCTTTAGCCAGACTCATTAAGAAAAAAAGGGAGAGGACTAAAATAAATAAAATTAGAAATGAGAAGTTACAGCGGACACCTCAGGAATACAAAGCATCCTGAGAGACTACTACAAGCAACTCTATGCCAATAAAATGGACAACCTGGAAGAAATGGACAAATTCTTAGAAAGCTATAACCTTCCAAGACTGAACCAGGAAGAAACAGAAAATATGAACAGACCAATCACAAGTAATGAAATTGAAACTGTGATTGAAAATCTTCCAGCAAACAAAAGTCGAGGACCAGATGGCTTCACAGGTGAATTTTATCAAACATTTAGAGAAGAGCTAGCACCTATCCTCCTCAAACTCTTCCAAAATATTGTAGAGGAAGTAACAATCCCAAACTAATTCTATGAGGCCACCATCACCCTGATACCAAAACCAAAGCTACTACAGAAAAAGAAAATTACAGACCAATATCACTGATGAGTATAGCTGCAAAATTCCTCAACAAAATTCTAGCAAACAGAATTCAACAACACATTAAAAGGAACATACACCATGATCAAGAGGGATTTATCCCAGGGATACAAGGGTTCTTCAATATATGCAAGTCAACCAATGTGATACACCATATTAACAAATTGAAGAATAAAAACCATATGATCCTCTCAATAGATGCAGAAAAAGCTTTTGACAAAATTCAACACCCACTTATGATAAAAACTCTCCAGAAAGTGGGCATAGAGGGAACCTACCTCAACATAGTAAAGGCCATACACAATAAACCCACAGCAAACATCATTTTCAATGGTGAAAAACTGAAATCATTTCCTCAGGAAGAGGAACAAGACAAGGTTGCCCACTCTCACCACTATTATTCAACATAGTTTTGGAAGTCCTAGCCATGGCAATCAGAGAAGAAAAAGAAATAAATGGAATACAAATTGGAAAAGAAGTAAAGCTGTCACTGTTTGCACATGACATGATACTATACATAGATAATCCTAAAGTTCCACCAGAAAACTACTAGAGCTCATCAATGAATTTGGTATAGTTGCAGGATACAAAATTAATGCACAGAAATCTCTTGCATTCCCAGACACTAACAATGAAAGATCAGAAATAGAAATTAAGGAAACAATCCCATTCACCATTGCAACAAAAAGAATAAAATACCTAGGAATAAACCTACCTAAAGAAGTAAAAGACCTGTACTCAGAAAAGTATAAGACACTGGTGAAAGAAGTCAAAGATGACACAAACAGATGGAGAGATATATCACGTTCATGGATTGGAAGAATCAATATTGTAAAAATGACTATACTACCCAAAGCAATCTACAGATTCATTGCAATCCCTATCAAATTACCAATGGCGTTTTTTACAGAAATAGAACAAAAAAATCTTAAAATTTGTATGGAGACAGAAAGACCCCGAATAGCCAAAGCAACCTTGTGGGAAAAAGCAGAGCTGGAGCAATCAGACTCCCTGACTTCAGAATCTACTACAAAGCTACAGTAATCAAGACAATATGGCACTGGCACAAAAACAGAAATATAGATCAATGGTACAGGATAGAAAGCCCAGAGATAAACCCATGCACCTATGGTCAGGTAATTTATGACAAAGTAGGCAAGGGTATACAGTGGAGAAAAGACAGTCTCTTCAATAAGTGATACTGGGAAAACTGGACAGCTATATGTAAAAGAATGAAATTAGAACACCCCCTAACACCATACACAAAAATAAACTGAAAATGGATTACAGACCTAAATGTAAGGCCAGACACTATAAAACTCATAGAGGAAAATATAGAACACTCTATGACATAAATCAGAGCAAGATCCTTTTTGATCCACCTCCTATAGTAATGGAAATAAAAACAAAAATAAACAAATGGAACCTAATGACACTTAAAAGCTTTTGCACAACAAAGGAAACTATATACAAGATGAATGACAATGCTCAGAATGGGAGAAAATATTTGCAAATGAATCAACAGACAGAGGATTAATCTCCAAAATATATAAACAGCTCATGCAGCTCAATATTAAAAAAAAAAAAAAACCCAATCCAAAAATGGGCAGAAGACCTAAATATACATTTCTCCATAGAAGACATACAGATGGCCAAGAAACACATGAAAAGCTGCTCAACATCACTAATTAAGACTACAATGATGTAATCACCTCACACCAGGTAGAATGGGCATCATCAGAAAATCTACAAACCACAAATGCTGGAGAGGGTGTGGAGAAAAGGGAAACTTCCAAAACTGCTGGTGAGAATGTAAATGGATACAGCCACTATGGAGAACTGTATGGAGGTTCCTTTAAAAACTAAAAACAGAATTACCATATGACCCAGCAATCCCACTACTGGGCATATACTGTGAGAAAACCATAATTCAAGGGTCATGTACCACAATATTCATTGCAGCTCTATTTACGATAGCCAGGACATGGAAGTAACCTAAGTGTCCATTGACAGATGAATGGATAAATAAGATGTGGCCCATATATACAATGGAATATTATGCAGACATAAAAAGAAACAAAATTGAGTTATTTGTAGTGAGGTGGATGGACCTAAAGTCTGTCATACAGAGTCAAGTAAGCCAGAAAGAGAAAAACAAATGCCATATGCTAACACATATATATGCAATCTAAAAAAGAAAAAAAAATGGGTTCTTAAGAACCGAGGGGCAGGACAGGAATAAAGATGCAGACATAGAGAATGTACTTGAAGACATGGGGGGGCGGGGAAGGGTAAGCTGGGATGAAGTGAGGGAGTGGCATGGACGTATATACACTACCAAATGTAAAATAGATGGCTAGTGGGAAGTAGTCACATAGTACAGGGAGATCAGCTCGGTGCTTCGTGACCACCTAGAGGTGTGGGATGGGGGGGTAGGAGGGAGACGCAAGAGGGGATATATGTGTATGTATAGCTGATTCACTTTGTTATAAAGGAGAAACTAACACACCATTGTAGAGCAATTATACTCCAATAAAGATGTTATAAAAAAAGAAAAGAAATGACACATGCACCACAGTGTTCATTGCAGCACTGTTTACAATAACCAGATCATGGAAGCAACCTAGATGCCCATCAGCAGAAAAATGGATAAAGAAGATATGGTACATATATAATGGAATATTACTCAGCCATAGAAAGGAATGAAATTGGGTCATTTGTAGAGACATGGAAGGACCTAGAGACTGTCATACAGAGTGAAGTAAGTCAGAAAGAGAAAACCAAATAATCGTATATTAGCACATGTATATGGAATCTAGAAAAATGGTACAGATGAACCGGTTTGCAAGGCAGAAATAGAGACACAGGTGTAGAGAACAAATGTATGGACACCAAAGGGGCAAAGGGGCGGGGTGGTCATTGAAGTAAGTCAGAAAGAGAAAACCAAATAATCGTATATTAGCACATGTATATGGAATCTAGAAAAATGGTACAGATGAACCGGTTTGCAAGGCAGAAATAGAGACACAGGTGTAGAGAACAAATGTATGGACACCAAAGGGGCAAAGGGGTGGGGTGGTCATGTTGGGATGAATTAGGAGATTGGGATTGACATATACACACTAATATGTATAAAATAGATAACTAATAAGAACCTGCTGTAAAATAAAATAAAATTTAAAAAAAAAGGGAATTGTGTGTGAAAGTGAGGCTGGGCAGCACCAGAGGTGAACAACTTCTGGGAAACATGTAACCCTGCTAGGCCATGCCCTCTGCCACCCCAAGACGGGACTTTGCAAGAATTTCCACCTAAAGCTTTCTGATATACTGCATCTGACCCCCAGGTCCCACGGGTGAGTCCCTTCTTTAAGCAGGTATAAACTATGCATTCTGGGACACCATAAAGAGGGTGGAAAGTTTAATGTGTTTGAGAATGAAAGAAATTTGTTTCACAGCAGAGCAGAGGTCCTCCAGGAAGCATGGCTGTAAAAAGGCAGCCGTAATAATGTAATGTTCTCCTCATAAAAGCACAGGCGGTGAGAGGCATGGCTTTTAAAAGAATTAAGTTGTTTTAGACCTAGAAGAATGATCCTTCTCTTGAATAATGCAAGTTAGAGGAAAAATTGTTCAGCTCATTATTTTACCAAAATCCTCACCCTTAATGATTTTATTTTGTAATTTAAGGATACGAAGTTGAAGTCCATCACTTCTTTCACCTTCCTCCTACATGTTTGGATCACTTAACTTCCTTAAACTGCAGTTTCCTTGTATGGAAAATGAAGAACCCACAGGGCTTTCCAAGGGCTCTGTACAGAGTAAAATTTAAGAAAATTTAAGAACACAAAGCCTTTTTAAAAGTTGAAGTGATGAAATATTTTAACAATTTTCCCACATTGGTTGAGATAATGTAGACAATTTTCAATACAGTTTAATTTTTTAAATTGAGGTATAATTGACATATAACATTATATTAGCTTCAGGTGTACAGCATAATGGTTCAGTATATGTATATGATATAGTTTACATTTTAATCATTAAAATGCTATCCACCCCTGACTCATCCCTCTTTTCATCCATCCATTCATTTCCCAAATAGTCATTGCTGATGTGGTTCTCGTAAAGTCCCTGTGCTAACTTATGGGGGTGTATAAGTACCTGCTAAGTCTAAGTACCTGCTCTCAGGGAATTTATGGTCTGGTCTGGTACGGGAGGGAGGCAAATGATATTATAATGTGATGCATACTATGAGAAAGATATATGCAAAGTAGTATAAAGAACAGGTAAGTGGTTTAGATCCCACCTTAACCCAACACTTTACCTGATAGCAGTGTCGTTGTAGACAGAAGTGTATCTTCAACAACAACAAAGCCTTCCTCTTGAGTATAACCAAATAATAAAATTCATGAATGCATTTGGGGAAATGATTTTCCAGATTCTTCATTACGTTCATAGTGTGAGTATAAGCGGGGATACGGTCTATGAACATGACATTAAGTACCTAAAAGGTACAAACGCATCTTGCATGTGCTTTCTGCGTTTGCATACAGGGAAGGTACAAAAGGATTTGGAAGCAAGTGGAGGTACTGCAGCTGAATGGAGGGGGGCGGGTCTCAAGATTATATGAAGAAGGTAATCATAGACAGCATCTCAAAGCACACATCGGGAATAACTTTACCTGAAAGGCTGCGCCGACTATTTCAGGTGAACGGAATGGTATCTAGTATAGTGCATACGTCAGAAAGAAATGCGTGCGGGGGATAGTAGAGTATTCCGTCTATTTCTTCAGGGCTGGCAAAATAGACTGGATGTTTTGGAAGGCTACAAAGTGCAGGCTTTTAATAGAGTCATACCTGAGTTCAAATCCCAACTCTGCTACTTACCGTATGTACGACCGTGGCCACTTCTTTTAACTCTTGTGTGCTTCAGCGTCCTCATCTATAAAACGGGGTGAAGTGCCTTATCCGCAGTGTTGTCGCCAGGATTCAATGAAAGAATATATAGGGAGGGAATTTAGCACTGTGCCTGGCACATAAGAAGCACTCAATAAATGTAGTTATTATTATGGTGTGTTCTGCATTAGACCTTGCTGTGTGTTATTATGACCTAATCTCAGATCTGCAGTCACCAGCCTGGTAGTCAAGGTAGGCAGCTGAAAGCAGAGCAGATGTGCAAATGTACAAAAACCATACCTGGAAAAAAAAAAAAGTTTTTAACAATGTCCCTGTTGGTCTCTTTGTCACAGAACGATGACCAGATGTGGTTTTTCAGGAATGCCCTTAAAAGGGGCATGTGGACTCTATATACGAAAACTGGTATTGGACACTAGTTCCAAATGCATCCAGTTTAGCTCTCTGAAAGGCTTTTCACTGGGCTACCTGTTCACTCCAAGTACTTTAGAATGTAAGCAATTTTGTTACAGACCAGAGTTCTTGGCCTTCCTCAATCAATGGAAATTGATAAGAGGCCAGATGGGAAATTCAGGCAAGGCTTTGCTGGAGCCCCTGGGGCAGCAGAGGGGAGCCAGAACAGGTAAGAGTTTCCCTTGCTCACTCCCAGAGGAGGGGAGCGAGCTCGCTCCTTATATGGGGTGAGGGCAGGGCTGCGTCCAGGGGTCAAGCTGGAGGGGTGGCTCAGGTGTTTTGCCCACCCCTTTGGTTGTCTTGAGTGCAGGGGACATGAGCAGTCCTCTGCTTTCGATCCCTACACTGTGTTTTTGCTCTCGGCTCTTCAGAAGTGACAGTTGGGTTCTTTTTGATCTTTTGGCTGATTGTCCAGAATTGGCCCCAACTGCACATGTACACAGTTATTTTCAGTCCCTTATAGTTTCTTTGTATTCTGTTGCTGGAGGAGACATTTTTCCAGGTGCAAGCATTGCAGCAAAGGGTCCCAGGCCCCAGGCCCCAGCCTGTCTCAATTTCACACTTGCTGTCCTGCCCTTGATGTGCAGGTGAGATGGATTCTTCACTGAGGTCCTTTAAGATCATAAAGAACTAAGTTTATCTTTCTCTTATGTTGTCCATTACACTCAGGTTTAGAAAGCCCCCTAGCTGACAGAGCCAATGCATTTACATAATTAACTGTGTTAGATAAATCTGACAGTATTTAAATTCTCTACTAGCAGTGCAGTAAATAGGCTTAGTGTCAAACCAAGCGACCCCTCTGTGGTCCCTCTGTCTAAACTCCCCCATCTTGTTTAGGAGCCATATTATCTGAGCAGGGGCCTTGTTCCTACTCAACTTGCATTTGCTTGATTTTTTTTTTTTTCCCTCTCCCAACTACTCTCTGTGTCGCAATGAACAAAGTATACTGACCTCTAGGGATATTATTTTAATCATTGCATTTTATCTAAGACTTAAACACACAGAATTAAAAAAACCTCAAATTATATAAGTTTCAGTATAATTTAGAAGGAAATACGGACTTTTTTGGACCTATATCTTTAGTTACTGGAGTTTTAATAGCTTGGAAGTGCAGTGATGCTTGAAAATGTAAATTTTTGGAAGGAAGAAGGTTCGGAAATTGTGACCTACTTAACTTTTAGTGGATTGGACCGTTGAGCCAAGAAGCATGGTGACCACCCTCTGGGGGGCTTCAGATTGTCAAACTCCAAGCCTAGGCTAGTTATAATTAAGTGAAGATAATCTCTATCTGGGACAGAGAAGTTCTAGAACCAGTCACGTGGGTTTAGCTTCTATGTAGTGTTCCAGGGGAGGCTGTCCTCATCTCTGAACTCAAGGCCTGGCAGGTTGTGGATCTTACGTGTTTGTTGAATGAATTAGGATACCATACTGTCTGCTTCCATAGTAAAATTCTCTCTTGCCCCCCTTAAAGGCATACTAAGTGAAATCATTAGAAAGAATCACAATCCAAGGCCACCCCGGATTAGAATTGGTGGCTATAGTAATAACAAAACCCCTTTACAGGAAATCGTGTATTTGGAAAATCATTAGAAATAAATCCATATGGCTGATTAGAATTCAAAAGCCCTAATTATAACTACTGCCTTTTCCTTTTCAGACTTCTGAGCTTAACTTTTGCTATCCTGTATCACCTTAGTGGATCCAAATTGTGGCAGCAGAAAAAGACATTCAGAGACCAGAAGCCCCGGTGTGAGCAGCCTGTGCTCCTTTCCCACTTAAGGCTGCTCCCCCACCATTCTAATTCTGCCACGCTCCATCAGAGAGGCCTGCCTGAACTTGTTTTTACTAATTAGTACCAATTCTAAATGCATTTAATGCAGTGTGGGAAGAGAAATGGATAATCATTTCATAGAACTGTAGGACCTCCCGTTTTGTTGTAATAGTGATACCACTGGTCTGGTGTGATGGCTCTTAGCTGGTACGGCACCGCTCTGAAAGCAGTGTGGGGGCCAGCCTTGTGAGTATGCACTTGGTTATCACAATGACTGGAGGAGAGCTACTGGAATTCAGGGAAGGACAAGGGATGCTAGTGGCCTGCAATGCATAGAAGAGTTTTTCATAACAAAGACAATGAAGAAATGTTTGTGAGCTTATTGGACATTCAAGTAGGTTAAAAAATATTGTTAATAATTATTTGGGTGTAGGATTTAACACCCATGTCTATGTAAATGTGAAGTTTTTTGTTTTTTGGGTTTTTTTGCGCAGAGTGAATATATATTGAATTTTCCAGGAATGAAACTACCATGTATATTGAGGGATGGTAGGACCTGGAGTCGGAATTTCCCCAGGAGTTGCTGATGCTTTCAGACAGTCCCATCCATCACAGCTGCCGTGCTGCTGTGGCACAACAGGCACCAGCACCTCACGCTTGGGTCTGCATTTGTAGCTCTTGCAATCAAGGTAGAAGAACACGACAGATTACATACTTAAGGCATGGCATTTTATTAGTATTTACTTTTCTTCTATTTCTCCTATGTTTATATAGTTAGGGCATTATATTATTTCTTTTGAAATTATGTGTGAAGGTCAATATCTATGAATCTCATTTTAGGATAGCAAAGGGGACACAATCAGACATTTATTCCAGGAGTGTTGGGTTGTGTTGGCAATGGCAGCCACTGATTTAGTGCCTATCGTTTCTTCGGTACTTTGATTATCCTTTATCGGCAGTATTACTAGTTTACAAATCAAAAGACTGAGGCTTGCTGAGTGAAAGTCATGAATGTGCTTGTAGTTGCGAGCAGGCATACAAACTTGGGTAGATCCAGTAAGTCAGACCACGCTCACGGCCACGCCACAGTTTGCTGTCAGTCAGAGGCTCTACTGCTGCCTTGTCATCAGCCAAAAGCAAGGCCACACTCTCGTCCCTCGTAAAGACTTCCCAGTCTGTACCTGAGGGCTCTCTATGTAGATCAGCCAGCACCTACCCGTAAACGTCCCACTTGAGGAAACATGCACCGTGAACTTGGGGAACAGCGTAGTGTCCCTGAGGCTAAAGGTTCCTGGCCATCAAGACCAGAACACACTCGGTGTGCATTATGAATAACATTCAAAGTTGATGACAGTGGGGCTGATTCTGTAACTGAGTATGTTTACGTATGGAGGGACCACCAGGGAGTTTTGTTTGGTGAAGTAAAAGTGGAGCTGGTGAGGCTCAGAAAGACCACCACACAGAGAGATGCTAGGGGAACGTTCCAGAATAACCCACGTTGGGTAATTGGTCCAGAAAGGATGGTCCTCTTCACACCCAACTGCCAAGGACAGAGCTAGTGAATTGGGCCTCATCCTCCATCGCCCAGAGTAGCAAGGCTATTCACGTGGAGGACGTCACGTCCATCACTGCCTCTCCCAAGACTCCTGCAGGGAACTCTGACATCCACCATGACCAGTGCTGTCGCTACGAGCTGGACTGGCCTGTGTGTCACACTGATGCCCAGCAGTTCTCTCTCTTTCATTGTTCTTACTCCTTTCTCTGTTCTCCTAAATATAATTACTATTGCTTCTCTTCAGGTTGATATGCTTCAGTTATTATATTTTTTAGAAAAACTCATAGGCAGTATTTTCCAGTGTGATAGAAAGAGCTTGATGACGGATTCCTTTGATCAGCACGTCTTGATTGTCTGCTCAGTATTTCATTTAGCAGCTAAGATCAAAAGCCACGACACAACCTCTGATAACGTGCACAGTATCTTCTAGGCTCTGGGTTCCTCTGCCAGCTCTTGCCTTGGGCAAGATCCTCACCCCCTTTGTGCCTCAGTTTCTCATCCGTAAAATGGAGAAACAACAGTGCCTCATAAGGTAGTTGTATTGATTCACCGAAATAAGAACACTTAGAACAATACCTAACACAGAGTAAGTGCTCAATGAATCGATCTAGTGGTAATAGAAGTGGTTGTAAAAGAAGAATAGTCATAGTTGCTCACAACTGTCTTTCACAGTTTTGCAGAATTTAAGTGACTGGCCCGTGAAGAGCCATTCAGCTAATAGAATCCAGGTTATCTAAATCAGGGTCTGTCGACCGTGGCACTGCTGACATTTTGGTCTACATAATTCTTTCTTGTAGGGTTGTTCTGTGCATTGCAGGACATTTTGCAGGATCCCTGGTCTCTACCCTCTAGATGCTGGTTACATACCTCAAGTTGTGACAACCAAAATCATATTCACATGTTGCCAAATACCCCCGTAGATGACGGTCATGTACAAAATTGCCTCTGGTTAAGAACCACTGGTGGAAGGCAGTATTCTGCCTTTTTCACTCTCCGCGTCATGAAGGAAAATCCTTTTTTATATTTTTTTAAACAGATGAGCTAAGTGATGAGGCATTTCTTCACTTTAGCAAAGAAGCTTTTGCTTTCAAAAGCTTTCAAACTATGTCATTACTTTAAATAATCAGCGTGGCGGGTATAATCAAAACCCAATTCAACTAAAATAAATAATTATATGCAGCTAGAACACTGTCCCTCTGGTCAGTGAGTAGAATAAATACACTTTGTTCTTCCAGATTCTCTGGTTAACGCCATGGGAGTGTGAAGGCAGTCTTGAGGAGATACTGGATTCTTCTAACACGCAGCCTGCAGGGGCTCTAGAGGCTGTTATAACTGTAGGAAGAGATGAAGGTTTGGAGGAGAATGAGTGGGATTTCTGTGCATAGTGTTATCAGAGCACCTCTTTTGTAACTTAAGGGAAAGGATACTTCCTCATTTTATTTAAAATAGTCGATTTTAATTTTTAAAAGTAGGACGTTTCCTGGGAGATCCATCCGTCTCATCCTCACCAAGATTTCCTAGCCAATCATGTCTCCCTTAGTCTGCACTGGGCACCCAGGACAGTGTCTGGGAGACAGTTGGCCTCTGCTGGTGTCTGTCTGAAGCCACGGGAATTCACATCACCCTTTTGGGTCAGGTTTCCCCTCTGCCTTTCTTCAGAACATCACACAGCAGATGATGCCCGAGAAGCATCATCGAGTGTTGTTATTTGCTTCTAAGGGCAAGTCATTCACCCGCTTGATGTTTTACGTAATGGGACCAACAGTGAGGACTGACTAATTTCCATATTCTGACCTTTACCCCTAAAGCTCTAAACGTGCTTGTTACAGGTGCTTCTCTAAGGCTTTCCTATAAAGCGTGAGCCTGCTGGTGTTTTGTTCCTCCTCCCGTCCTGTTCCTGCTGTAGGCAGCCGATGGAGTTCAGTCTCCTCTGGTGGATTTTCCTGTTCTTTTGGAGGTTGCTTCATCCCCCAAAGCCCCAGATGCCTCAGACTGTGATTCAGTGGGGAAAGTGTCCCTCTGATGATGGTTTCCTTTTGTCCACTTTCTTCCCTTGAGCACGTTTAAGTTTCAGTCACCGTCAGGCAGCAGAAATGGGCTCTTTGAGGCTAGCTGTGTTATGATTTACCCCTTAGTTTTAAGGTCTCTGATAAGCGTTTGCTTGGCCTGATTCTCTTAGAATGATCCAGGGAAACCTAACACATTCCTTGTCACCTTGTCACTCCATCCTCATCTGGGATGAAACCGACTGGGAAGAGGGAAGTCTGGGAGTCAGTGTCATTCGAGGAGGAAGTAAATCCAGAGGGACTCTCCATACCGTTGAGACTGGATTATAATGAAAGATCAGTGAAAGAGGGGTGGTTTAGGTTTCTGACGAACATCCGTGATCAGGTATGGCTGATGTGAGATTATGGAGGACTTGTGATCTGGGCGTGTCTGCATTGCTGTGGGCAGAAATGGTGCTGACCACGTGGGGAAAGGGCCAGGGCAGGAGAGTGTAAGTGAGTGCGTGGGCCCTCAGGTTAGGCTGCTCGAACTGGAATCTAGATTTTCTTCCCTTTCATAGGTGTGACATCCTCCAAACAGCTAAATATCTGTGTCTCTGTTTCCTCATCTGTAAAATGGGGATACTAAGAGTACCGACTCCGTAGGGATGAGAATTGACTGAGTTAATATACTGAAAGTAATTGTAAAGAATCTGAAAAAGAATATATATGTGTAGACATGTAGCTGAATCACTTTGCTGTGCACTTGCAACTAACACAATATTGTAGCTCAACTATACTCCAATATAAAATAGAGATTAAGGGACTTCCTGGTGGTCCAGTGGTTAGGACTCTGAGCGTCCACTGCAGGGGCCATGGGTTCAATCCCTGGTTGGGGAACTAAGACCCCACAAGCCATGTGGTACGGCCAAAGCAAAACAAAACACTACTATAATAAAATAAAAATTAAAAAAAAATAAAGTACTCGGAAGAGTGCTTGGTGCCTAATAAGAAGTGTTACCTCTTGTTATTGACAAGAAATGGCCAGGTTATAAGTAGTGCCTTTCTGAAGTCCACTGCCTTTCTCCCCACTTAAATACTGACACCTACAAAGGACCTTATTCCATCCTTTATTTCCCTCTGCCATTTTTCTTTTTTAAATTTTTATTGGGGTATAGTTGATTTACAATGTTGTGTTAGTTTCAGGTGTACAGCAAAGTGAGCCTGTTATACATATACATATATCCACTCTTTTTTTATATTCTTTTCCACAGAGGCCATTACAGAGTATTGGGTAGAGTTTCCTGTGCTATACAGGAGGTCCTTATTAGTTATCTATTTTATATATAGTTGTGTGTACATGTCAATCCCAGTTTGAGAGCCATCCATTTAATATATTTCCGCTCCTCTTTTATATTCTTTTCCACATAGGCTATTACAGAGTATTGGGTAGAGTTTCCTGTGCTATACAGGAGGTCCTTATTAGTTATCTATTTTATATATAGTTGTGTGTACATGTCAATCCCAGTTTGAGAGCCATCCATTTAATATATTTCCTTGCCTCCCAGTGCCTCTCTCTTGGGTAAATATCCTGGTACTGTTGACCCTTGTCTTCTTCTGGCCTTGGAGTTAACAGAGGCAGCTAGTTAACTCTCCAGTCCCCTTTCTTCTGATGATAGACCCTTTTACCCCGGCCTTCGAATTGGGGACCTGATCCAGGTGTGACCAAGAGGCCTCATCTGCTACAAAAAAAGATGTTTCGAGGGTTGTGCCTGTGATATCTGGTGGTCAGAGCCCTTCTAGTGGTTGCTATACACACACTGGACTGAACACATTCCGTCTTTCTGCTGGGGTTACTAAGCTGGAGGTGCCAGCATCAGCTTACTTGTTACCAGGAAGAGCAATGGAAGCAGACTTAGGAAGAGGTGAAGAAGAAGAAAGGGAGAGAGAGCTGACTATGTTAGCGCTCAGCTCCAGCCCGGAAGCCACTGCTTCCTCCAGCTTCTCCTTCTATTCTGTCACCTACCACCCTTCCTGCTTAATCATGTTTAAGTTGCCTCTTGGTTCTGTGAACCAGTTAGAGACTAGAGCTCAGAAAAAGGGCCCAGGGGCTCCATCAGGGCAGTGACAATGTTTTACTCATTATGATGCCAGGGTTTCGCCTAGCACGTGACTTGGGCAGAGGAACTGCCTGGGTCCCTAGGAGAAGAACTCCCAATGTCAGAGCGGAGACTCCCTTCTCCTGGGGTCTTACTTTGGTCAGTTACTGGGACCAGAGAGCAAATTCTTGTCTCCAGTGAGTAGAGCCACCTTGGATATTCACCTGGAACAGGTGACAGTGGACGCCACCAGGTGTGGGATTTGCTGAGAGCCCAAAGCCATGTGGTCATTGCCCCCTGCTCTTAAATCCCACAGGTACAGGTTCCACCGTGGTGCCTGTGGGGGTCTTTTGTTTTGGAAATTTGGGGTGGGATCCACATTCCCTTATTCCCTACCTCTTTCACTTGCTCTTTAAAAATATCTCCCCCTTGCGTACATATGTCTTCTTTTTATTTTTCACACATCTTCACACCTTTCTTTTATCTTAATCTCACCATAACTAGCAAAATAGTGGGACAATTTGGAACACTAGTGTGAACACAGATGAGATACTGATGCTCCTGTAGTGAAGCAGCCTAGGGTTAAATGCCTGAGCTCCCTCTGTCCCCAGCTGGACACAGGCATGACGGCAAAGACAAGGCTGAGGTGTGAGTAGCCTAACAAGACAGGATGTGTTTAAGTGCCCAGTCCACTTTATATTTTACTAGAAAGTGTTTAATACTTTAAATAGACTTCGGAGGTCAGCTTCCAGGAGCCCCAAAGATCAGATCGTCTGTTCCCAAATAGCTGTAGCCTACCCTTGAGGAATGGATCTGGGACACAGGGATGTAAGCCAAGCATCCTCTGTCATTTTGACACCTTTATTAATGTACTGTGGTAAGGAATGAAGTAATCTATTCAGACATGTTTTAGCTAAGCCTGGAATATACATTTTTAAGGCAGGAGTGGGGGGGTGGTTTGAGTGGAGAAAAAACAAAAAGCTAAGGGGAACTAAAAAAAAAATCTGGATGGACTTTGCAACCATAAATGGTAAAACTAACCCTGTTCCACTGCCAGCTACAAGAACAGCCGAGTAAGGTTTTGATTTACAGGAACAGCTCAGCAAGGGCCTTGTAGAGAGCTTCATGCCTGCTATAAAAATGTGATTAGCTATAAAACAGAGAGACTTAACAAGAAATTTAAGCATAGGCAACAGACCTACTCAAAAATAAACAAAAACAGAAATTACTGTCTTCTTGTCTAACCCAACTCGATAAAGACCAGGATTGGGAGAATTCCTTTTTTAGACTTGGGGCGTAGTTAATGACTTAACTTTTAGATTCAAAGGAAAGAAAAAGGAAAGATGACCTTGAACTTTGCAAATGACTTCAATCTGCCTTTTGTCTGCATTTCTTGCATTTGAGGTGTGCATAGTCCTAGAGCATGAATAGGAGTCCTCTCAAAGAACAGCTCCCCATTTTAGACCCTCTCTGGATGCCCAGGCTGGGAGGAAATAGAAGTCGGTAGGAGCATTCAGGGTCTCAGGAGGGGAGAGTGTTTAAATCTGCAAGCCTCTCAGCCCCTGTGCTCATTGTAGCCTGTCTGCATTTGCTCTGTAGCAAGTCTGCAATGCAGCCCTACACTGCTGTGAAGGTCGTTGGCCAGCGGCCAAATTGGTTCCAAATGATGGTCCTTTTGAGAGCGAGAGGCCCTCCTAAGTTAGTCTGAAGAGGTCCACTGACTGAACATGAGTATGAATATTTAGTTAAAATATTTGCACATCTAGTTCAAGCACCAGGGTGATTTCTTAGATCACAACAACTGTGACCTATGGATTTCTCACTGTATGTTAGCATGCAGAGTACTTTACATGGATGATCTCTGTATCTCCCAACAAACACTCTGAAGTAGGTTTTATTAACTCCATTTTACAAATGGGGAAGTCATATTCAGAGAGATTATTACACAGCCTATAAACGTTGGAGTTCGGATCAACCCAACCTGTCTGAATCCGGAAATCAAGCTCCTAACCTCTATTCCAAAAATGTGATGGCGCTAATGACTGACCCAGGGTTGGAGAGTAGAACTCCAGCTGCAGTTGCTTTCTCTGTCCTGCAAATACCAGGTCTGCTTCCATTCTTTGCTTAAGTCTGATGCAGTTTCAGGGCAGAAACCTTTGAAAGATTTGTTTCGTTGCGTGAGAGGCATGGCTACCGCCTCCCCAGGCCAAACACGAGGTTCCCTTTGCTTCTTTTTGCCACCCCTTGTCCTTCATGCCTCTTGCTAATCCTCGTTCTCCTGAGTGTATTTGGCCCCAAGCTCTTGCTGTCTGGGAGTGAAACACTGCTTTATTGGAATAGGTATGCTGTGGTGTGGTAACTGTAATTTCAGGTTCTTCCATCATTCCAAAAAGCACTGGTACATTTTACTGCCCTAGAATACATAATTTAATACTTTTTAAACGTGAAATGATCACTGTCATGCTTTAAAGTTGTAGTTGTCTTTCTACATGTCAGTTTTCTCTCCATAGCCTTATACATTGGGCTCGAAAGGGAGGAAAGGGATTATTTCACATTAGAAGGGTTTACAGACACATTCTAGAATTTAAAATAGATAAAACCATGAGATGACCTGGTTTCGTTTTCAATTACTCCTTGTCTTATAAGTTGAGTCTCCACCTAAATCACTGATCAAGACTTAATCCTGTGTGTGTCATGCTTTACAAACTTAATTTTATATTATCACCATTCCATGCAGCTGGTTCCAGCTTCGTCAGGATACTGCCTGTGGTCAGGTTTTACCACTATTGGAGTTTTAAAGGGGGCCTTCTACTAAATGAATGCCCAGTCTACCTTTTTAACATGGTTGTATAACTAGAGCAGACTTTCCCTTTTCAAAGTGGCTTCAGTGCTGATTTCTATCAGAATAAGGTCAATCTGAATTCTAATGTGGGCCTTGAGAACCTGTGGAACCATACTGTCTTCCTGGAATCTCATCCTCTCCCACAGTTATTCATGGGACGAATGCCAATTTTAGTTAGGAGTCCCTTCTCTGGAGGTCGTTTCTCACATCCTACATGGCTTCAATGCCTCACCTTCCCCTTTTCCATAGCACCTGTGTGCCTTTATCATGACAGTTTTGCCTTTACATGGAAAGTTTTGCTTAAGTTTTATATCCTCATTGTCTAGCACATAGTAGATTATGAATAAATATGTGTTGAGTGAGTGAATGAATGCATATGCTTTTGCAAAAAAAGCAGGACCTTTAAGAGAAGTTTGCTTGTAACTCAACACCAGGCACCTTATAGGAAGGTCTGTGAGTTGTAGGTACATGTTAGCAAGGTCCACGTAAGTGTGAGATACTGTCCTCATGGGGACTTGAGTGACTTCTAGAGCAATTGGTATTTTTGTTGGGCCATAAGGAATAGATCCTCTCTGGTTGTGAAGATTGGCAGAGAAACCATGCCAGGAGCAAGGAATGACAAAATTGAAAGGTCTAGAAAAAGTCTAAAAGCACAATTCAAATTCAAGAATAGAATGTGAGTAGAAGAGAAAAACTCATCTAGGAAGAGCAAGAGAATGATATATTTTGGTGACACATTTAAAGTGTCTTAAATGTCTGAACCAAGGAGTTATATTTAATTTTGAAGGCAATCCGGAGAGCAAACATAAGTTTTTGAGCCAACCCATGGTAAGATTCGAAAAGTGCTATGAGATTAATATGGCAATAGCATGTAGTATATCCAGGGATAATAAGAAGTTGAATGGGTAGAGAAGTCTCCTAACAGTCTATTTCTACATTCTAGGTTTGAGGTAAGGAGACGTAGATTGGGAGTGGGGGGAGTGGGGAGAGATGCTGGAGGTGACAAAGACATTTTTCTTAGAGTTGGCACGCCATGTATACGCACAAGGCTTAATTAAGCTAGCAAAGGAACTCATTTTCCTCTCTCTCATATGTCTTAAAAACTTGCCTGAAAAACAGAATTGTGAAATTCTTTTTCTTTTCCCCATAGTGTGTTTAAAAATGAGCAAAGAAATCAACTTTCTATTTTAAAGCCAATGTGGTTTTGGATTTTATTAAAACTAACCAGCACCCTAAAGCAAAGAACTAATGAAGAAATGCTATTTCCCCAAGTTAACCAATTACTTCAAACTTGTTTTTCGGGTAAAATAGCACTATTCTCTTGAGACCTACCTTCTCATTTATATTTTAGATGGAAATTTGGTGGTGATTCAGAACCCTTATAATAACATGGGAAGTTGCAATGTGAAATCAAAATACTTCTTCCTGATTTTTAATATGTCTTCCAGAAGTTGAGACACAGGGAGTGTAAGTAGAAGCCAAACAGAAAGCACTAGAAGGGGGAGTCTTTTAATAAAAAACACCGAGAAACAGATCATCTGTAATCTCTTAAAAAATAACTGATGGCTATTCTTCAAATGGTTATCAAGGAGTATTATTAAAGCATGATAACTTCTAGAACATGGCAGAGTCAATTCACATTCCAACCCAGTAGCCACCTAAATTTAAGTCCTGTCTTCAACCTTGATTTCCAGGTTGCATACAAATTTTGCATATGCACGTGTGCATTTGGGGAGCATGTTGACATTTTATGAGTTTATCCAAGGAGTCATAATGGCTAGTTAAGAACTTTAGAGCTTGAGTAGTGATTCTCAAGAAAATCTCTTTTATCCTTACTTGTCAAAAGTGAAATGAGCAAAATAAAGATGGTGTGCTGTATTTTTTTGTAAATATAGAAGACTAGTTTACTCCTGATTTTATGTGAAATAGTGATGATAAATTCTAGTCGACAGTATTGTCTTTAATTAGAAAAGGATTCTTTTTATCTTAGTCTCCCTCTAAGATCCACAGGGCCCAAATGTGTTTGCTGTACAGTGACTCACAATTAGCATTATTGAGTTCAGTTACTTAAGAAAGAATTTGGACTGAAAGTGTACAACACTTTTCCAAAACAAATGTTGACGTCAAAGGATTGCTGAATAATGCTCAATTAACTCTAAATCAAGTTAATCAGGAAACTCTATTCTTTTAGACAGGGTAGGAAGACTAATTATAATTGCTGGAGTAGCCTCGACTTCTCTTTGAAGTATTCAGATTCTTTTTTTTTTAATTGAAGTATAGTTAATTTACAATGTTTAGTTCCCAGCGTATAGCAAAGTGATTCAGTGACATACACACACACATTTTCTTTTTCAGACCTTTTTCCATTATAGGCTATTACAAGATATGGAGTATAGTTCCCTGTGCTATACAGTAGGTCTTTGTTGTTTACCTAGTTTATATATATATAGTAGTGTGTATATGTTAATCTCAAACTCCTAATTTGTCTCTCCCCCCCATCTCCTTTGGTAACCAGAGTTTATTTTCTACATCTGTGAGTCTATTTCTATTTATTTATTTATTTATTTATTTATTTATTTATTTATTTATGTTGAGTCTTCGTTGCTGTGTGCAGGTTTTCTTTAGTTGTGGCGAGCGGGGTCTACTGTTTGTTGCGGTGCACAGGCTTCTCATTGCGGTGGCTTCTCTTGTTGCAGAGCATGGGCTCTAGGCGCACAGGCTTCAGTAGTTGTGTCTTGCTGGCTCTAGAGCATGGGCTCTAGAGTGCAGTCTCAACAGTTGTGGTGCACAGGCTTAGTTGTTCTGTGGCATGTGGGATCTTCCCGGACCAGGGCTTGAACCCGTGTCCTCTGCTTTGGCAGGCAGATTCTTAACACTGTGCCACCAGGGAAATCCCTCTATTTCTGTTTTGTAAATAAGTTCATTTGTATCATTTTTTTTAGATTCCACATATAAGTGATATCATGATATTTGTCTTTCTCTGTCTGACTTACTTCACTAAATGTGATAATCTCTAGGTCCATTCATGTTGCTGCAAATGGCATTACTTCATTCATTTTTATGGCTGAGTAATATTCTATTGTGTATATATATATATATATACATACACACACACACACCACATTTTCTTTAATCATTCATCTGCTGATGGACTTTTAGATTGCTTCCGTGTCTTAGCTATTGTAAATAGTGCTGCTGTGAGCGTTGGGATGCATGTATCTTTTCAAATTAGAGTTTTCTCCATATATATGCCCCGGATTGTGATTGCAGGATCATATGGTAGCTATCTGTAGTTTTTTAAAGAATCTCCATACTGTTCTCTATGGTAGCTGCACCAATTTACATTCTCACCAACTGTATAAGAGGGTTCCTTTTTCTCTGCACCCTCTCCAGCATTTATTATTTGTAGACTTTTAATGATGGCCATTCTGACTGGTGTGAGGTGATAACCTCATGGTAGCTTTGATTTGCATTTGTCTAATAAGTAACCATATTGAGCATCTTTTCATGTGCCTACTGGCCATCTGTATGTCTTCTTTGGAGAAATGTCTATTAAGGTCTTCTGCCTATTTTTGGATTAGGTTGTTTTTTTGTTTTTTGATATTAAGCTTTATGAGCTGTTTGTATATTTTGGAAATTAATCCCTTGTTGCTAGCATCATTTGCAAATATTTTCTCCCAGTCCATAGGTTGTCTTTTAGTTTTGTTTATGGTTTCCTTTGCTGTGCGAAAGCTTTTAAATTTATTAGGTCCCATTTGTTTATTTTTGTTTTTATTTCCTTTACTCTAGGAGACAAAACCAAAAAATATTGTGACAATTTATGTCAAAGGGTCTTCTCCCTATGTTTTCCTCTGGGAGTTTTGTAGTATCCAGTTTTACATTTAGGTCTTTAATCCACTTTGAGTTTATTTTTGTCTATGGTGTTAGAGAATGTTCTAATTTTATTCTTTTACATGTAGCTGTCAGTTTTCCCAGCACCACTTATTGAAGAGACTGTCTTTTCTCCATTGTATATTCTTGCTTGCTTTGTTGTAGATTAGTTGACCATAAGGGCATGTGCTTATTTTGAGGCTTTCTATCTATTCCATTGATCTATAGGTCTGTTTTTGTGCCAGCACCATACTGTTTTGATGACTGTATCTTTGTAGTATAGTGTGAAGTCAGGGAGAGTGATTCTTCCAGCTCCATTCTTCTTTCTCAAGATTGTTTTGTCTAGTTGGGGTCATAAAAATTAAAAAAATTTTTTGTTCTAGTTCTGTGAAAAATGTCATTGGTAGTTTGATAGTGATTTCATTGGATCTGTAGATTGCCTTGGGTAGTATGGTCATTTTAACAATATTGATTCTTCCAATCCAAAAACACAGTATATCTTTCTATCTGCTTGTGTTGTCTTCAATTTCTTTCATCAGCATTTGATAGTTTTCAGAGTACAGGTCTGTTGCCTCCTTAGGTAGGTTTATTCCTAGGTATTTTATTCTTTTTGATGCAATGGTAAATGGGATTGTTTCCTTAATTTCTCTTTCTGATATTTTGTTGTCAGTGTATAGAAATGCAACAAATTTCTGTATATTAATTTCATATCCAGCAACTTTACCAAATTCATTGATGAGCTCTAGTAGTTTTCTGGTAGTCTTCAGTCTTCTATGTATAGTATCATGTCATCTGTAAACAGTGACAGTTTTACTGCTTCTTTTCCAATTTGGATTCCTTTAATTTATTTTTTTCTTCTCTAATTGCTGTGTCTAGTACTTCCAAAACTATATTGAATAAAAGTGGTGAGAGTGGGCATTCTTGTGTTGTTCCTGATCTTAGAGGAAATGCTTTCAGCTTTTAAGCACTGAGTATGATGTTAGCTGTGGGTCTGTCATATATGGCCTTTATTATGTTGAGGTAGCTTCCCTCTATGCCCACTTTCTGAAGAGTTTTTATCATAAATGGATGTTGAATTTTATCAAAAGATATTTCTGCATCTTTTGAGATGATCATGTGGTTTTTATTCTTCAGTTTGTTCTTGTGGTATGTGACATCGATTGATTTGCAGATATTGAAAAATCTTTGCATCCCTGGTATAACCCATTTGATCATGGTGTATGATCATTTTAATGTACTGTTGCATTCGGTTTGGTAGTAGTTTGTTGAGGATTTTTGCATCTGTGTTCATCAGTGATATTGGACTATAATTTTCTTTTTTTGTGATATCCTTCTCTGGTTTTGGTATCAGGGTGATGGTAATCTCATAGAATGACATTGGAAGTGTTCCTTCCTCTGCAAGTTTTTGAAATATTTTCAGAGGTTTGGTGTTAACTCTTCTCTAAATGTTTGGTAGAATTGACCAGTGAAGCCATCTGGTCCTGGACTTTTGCTTTTGGGGAGTTTTTAAACTACTGATTAAATTTCAGTACTTGTAATTGGTTCACTCATATTTTCTATTTCTTCCTGGTTCAGTCAGGAGATTTTACCTTTCTAAGAATTTGTCCATTTCTTCTAAGTTGTCTATTTTATTGGTGTATAGCTGTTCATAGTAGTCTCTTATGATCCCTTGTGTTTCTGTGGTGTTGGTTTTAACTTCTCTTTTTTCATTTCTGTTTTTATTGATTTGGGCCCTCTTCTTTTTTTTTTCTTGATGAGTTTGGCTAAAGGTTTATCAATTTCATTTGTCTTTTCAAAGAACCAGCTTTTAGTTTCATTGATCTTTCGTATTATTTTTATAGTCTCTATTTCATTTTTTTCTGCTCTGATCTTTATGATTTCTTTCCTTTTACTAACTTTGGGTTTTGTTTGTTCTTTTCTCCAGTTGCTTTAGGTGTAACATTAGGTTGTTTATTTGAGATTTCTTTTCTTGTTTCCTGAGGTAAGATTGAATCACTATAAACGTCCCTCTTAGAATTGCTTTTGCTGCATCCCTTAGGTTTTGGATCATTGTGTTTTCACTTTCATTCATCTCTAGGTACTTTTTGATTTCCTCTTTGATTTCTTCAGTGATCCATGGTTGTTTAGTAGCTTATTGTTTAGGTTTCATGTGTTTGTGTTTTTTGCAGTTTTTTTTCTTGTAGTTGATTTCCAGCCTTATAGCATTGTGGTCTGAAAAGATGCTTGATATGATTTCAGTTTTCTTAAATTTACAGAGGCTTGCTTTGTGGTCCAGCACGTGATCTCTCCTGGAGAATGTAGCGTGTGTACTTGAAGACAGTGTGTATTCTTGTACTCTGCTTTCAGGAGGCTCTGAGACTCTAGGTCAGAGGAACTCAGGAACATGGGTTTTTTTTCTTTCATAAAGCACTCCCAAGTTGGTTCTAAGGTAGGTGTCCTCAGAGCACACTCTGATCATCGTTGGATGCTAAGGTAACTGTAGTAGTCCACCCGGGAGAGAATAAACATCCTTGTCCCTTCCTGGCTTCTGGTGGTGGCCATCAATCCTTGGTGTTCCTTGGATTGTAGCTGCAGTCACCCCATTCTCTGCTTCTGTCACCCATGACACTGCCCCTGTGTGTCTCTTTCCTCTTGCTAAAAGACACCAGTCATATTAGATTAAGGAATCTTTCTACTCCAGTATGACCTCATCTTTACTAAACTAATTACCTCTGCAAAAATCCTATTTCCAAATACAGGTCACATTCTGAGGTGCTGGAAGTTAGGACTTCAGTATATCTTTTTGGAAGACTCAGTTTAACCCACAACAGAGGGGGGAAGGGGATGTGGCTAGAATAGGTCAGGGATTCTGAAATCAGAGTCAGTAACTGGTCCAGCATGACTCTCTAAAGGTCTCTTGAGAAACAAGCTAAAATTACAGGTTTCTTTAACCTGACCTCCAGAGTCTGACTTTGGAAGTATGAGATTGTGCCTTAGAATCTGTATTAATTACCCCTCTGCAGGAAATACCCACGTGGAGGAGCCCTACCAGAAGCATTCACTATATTGATGTTTCATGAATGCACTGGGTAAATGATAAGTTATGACCACATAAAGCTTATGCAATAAGCACATGTAGCCACGTGTAATATCTTCACAGTGCACTGCCACCATGTGTTCCTCTATTCTGGCAGAGGCAGGTAAGTGGTGTTCACAGATTATGCTTGTTTAACTGATCACCCCATGCTTTTAAAGAAAATTAAAACTCCTCTTAACAGCAATTGTTTATAAAATTAAGCACAGTTTCGATGTTTTTGTTTTTCCACTATTTTAACTTATCAAAGGAATGAGGAAAATTGGGTCATTCACTCCCATGATGACTGTTTTCTTTTCATTAATAGTGGCAAAAGCTCTTCTTGAAGTGGAACCAAAATGCAAATATGAGCTCACCCAGGCCTTTTAAGGATTTCAGGAGGCCATGCATTTGATCAAAATTGCATGTTTAAAAATCCTCCTTTCATGATAGAATGCAGATAGAATATAGATGGACTGAAGGTAAAAGTGCTCTTTGCTGCAGACACACTCAATAATATATACATTGTTAATCCCTGATCATTTCCAAGTAATTGTAGGCTTCTTCATGGAACCAATTTTCTGTTTTGGAGACTAAGATAATTCAAATTGCATGCCTTTAAGTATGATAATAAGTGGAGTCTGCCAGTGGTTGCTTGTATAACCAATTGGATGTGAATGTGTGTGTGTCTTGCAATCTAGAGTTTTGTATTTAGTCCTTTCTTTGGCAAGTGAAGTCACACCAATTTAAGTATTAACAAGTGTGTCTCAGGATCACTGAGTTGCATGTTGAGTGGAATTTATAATTTTTATTATGTCGGCTGTTTCAAATAACACATTTTGAAAAAAGCAAATGTGGTTGATATGTGAATCATTTGTACTCAGTTCATAGTTTCCTTTCATTTTTTTTCACTTATACTTGTGGTCCAAAGGGACTTTCTTCAGTAACAGTGTTATTGTTACTGATCTGTATTTAGTTTGCAAAATTCCATCCAGTATGTCTATTTGCCTCTCTGGTGATGTGGCATATAAAGTGAGGTACAGATTTTTGATGATTCTTGGCATGTCTGGTGCATAAAGTATTTTGCCTAAATCATTATCTCATAGAAAGCATGTTTAGTATGAATTAGCAAATTTTAAACAGGTTTGTATACGGTATGCATAGATCTAGATTTAGGAAGAGTGTGACAGGATGCAGATGAGTCTGTGAACTTTCCTCAGGGTCAGGTTGGCGATAGAATGGGAAAACTATTCCTATTCGTAGTATCTTTTTGGTTCTATCCTCCACTGAGGCCGAAACCTTGATTTCCAGAGTCTTAGAGAAGGGTTGCATATTTTCTAGAAAGACCCACTATTCTTCGTGTCTCTGCATCAATAGTCATCAAAGAGAAGCAGGAGAATCTAAGCTGAATAACACGTGCACGCCAAATAGTCCAAAGACCAGCTATGGTATTCCACGTAAATATTTAGACCTTCACTGGAAAACAGCAGCTTCAGGCAAAGAGTAACATATATATTATAGTTCAGTCTCAGAATTAGCCGGCTGTTCATCATCGGGTCATTGGGTTTTCTCACTTTGTTGTAATGGTTTCCTTTTGGCTGCAGCTCATCTTTTTTTTTTTTTTTTTTTAACTTTAGAAACTGTATTTTAAAAAATTAATTTATTTTTTAAATTGAAGTATATTTGATATACAATGTTGTGTTGGTTTCATCTTCATCGTCATCCTTCAGTTCTTTCACTGGTGTACTAATTAACGTAAACATATTTTTCAAATATGATAAATAGTATAATGCAATAAAAGAGCAAAATGCAAAAATTAATGCATAAGGAAGAAAATAAGAAATCCATGGGCTGTAAGACACTCCTCGTGAAATGGGCAATTACAATGAAGATAATCTTGGTCTTTAGAATATTTATTCGTTCTCCATGTATTTACTGAACATTTCTATGTATCAGACATTGTTCTGACGATGAATGGAATGTGGTTTTCGCTTTAAAGACTCACAGGTTGGAAGGAAATTAGTGAAGTAGATGAAGAATCACAGCATTGTGAACATATGGCCTTAGAGAAAGGAGGGCTGTGCCGTGGAGCACAGAGGCAGTCGTTCTTGAGAAGTAAAGAAAGTCAGGTCTTTGCTTTGCAAAGACCAGGTCCACTCAGATGAGCTCAAATAAAAATGGGGTCATTGAAAGACATGAGGGATTTTCAGAGAAACAAAATGCAGAGGGTGTCTGGTCTCAAGAGTAGCCACTCCACATCTGGCTCTCTCCATCTCTAAGTGGTCTCATTCTGCTTCTTTCTACATGTACTTTCTCCAATACCAAGTCACTGGTATTTTATAGAACAACATACTTTTTTCAATAGGGTCTTTTTTCCTCTTTTGTTTTAAATAAAGTTGCCTGCAATCATCTTCAAGGTTGCATTTTATGCTTAGCAAATTAAGAAATTGGAAATTATTGACATTTCCAGTTCAGTCTTCCATGTAGATCAAAATATTTATAAACAAGAAAATACTCTTTACAGTTTCTTAGGTACCTGTTAAGTTTGGAGCAAATTCTGCTAAATAGAGTTTATTCTTAATTCTAATGTTTAGTATTTAAATACATAACTATTTCAGACTGAATGTTTTCACATTTTATTTACAATGTTAATTTTTTCATAGACTTTTTTTTTTTTTTTTTTTTTTGGCGGTACGCAGGCCCCTCACCACTGCGGCCTCTCCCGCCGCAGAGCACAGGCTCCGGACGCGCAGGCCCAGTGGCCATGGCTCAGGGGCCCAGCCGCTTTGCGGCATGCAGGATCCTCCCGGACCGGGGCACGAACCCACGTCCCCCGCATCGGCAGGTGGACTCCCGACCACTGCGCCACCAGGGAAGCCCCATAGACATTTTTTTTATTAAAATTTTTTAATTGCAATGTAGTCGACATACAATACTATATTAGTTTCAGGTGTCCATCGTAGTGGTTTGACATTTACATACATTATGATCACCACAGTAAGTCCAGTAACCATCTGTCACCATACAAAGGTATTACAGTATTATTGATCATATTCCCTATGCTGAAATTATATCTCCGAGATTTACGTATTTTATAACTGGAAGTTTCTACCTCTTAATTCCCTTCACCTATTTCACCCAGCCCCCTCCTCCTCCCCCTTCCCCTCACCTACAGTGTTGAATTTTTAAATTGAGTTTACAGGGGTCATTCACAGTAATGTCAGATGTTTCACCTTTAACAGAATGAATTTCCAAAAATTTACTTTTGATTCTATGAACTGGATGAAGAAAACAAAGTTATTATTTGAATTAACTTTATTTTGCATTTGAAGTATCAAATGATATTGACAAAATTTGCATTATTTAACTTTTGAGAAGTTCTTCTCTGCTCATGGATCCAACATATGGACAGTTATTGCCTCACTTTTTGTATATGCATGAAACAACTTGGAACTGAAAATAAGCAAAAGTAATTCAACAAAGCATTGAATGGTCTAAATGAAAAGTCAGGGTTCATGGACTAATGTGATACACCTTGCACAGCCCCACATGTTAACTTGTCAATTTTAGGCACAGTCTTCCTAAAATAACTTCTAACTTTTCATAGCAGTTATAATGCTTCTTCAATAGATCGTGTGTCTTATGGATTTCATGAGGTCAAAAAAGTTTTGGTAGAGTGCTGAGGCCAGAAACTAGATGATAAAAATAGGTGCTGATTTTGAAGGATGTGGCCCATTTGATTCAAAAGTGGAGTGTTGAATTTTATTTTTAATAATATTATATTTTATCTCTTTAAAAAAATATTTCTTTTATTTATTTATTTTTGGCTGCGTTGGGTCTTCACTGCTGCATGTGGGCTTTTCTCTAGTTGCAGCGAGCAGGGGGCTACTCTTTGTTGTGGTACGCAGGCTTCTCTTTGCGGTGGCTTCTCTTTGTTGTGGAGCATGGGCTCTAGAGCACAGGCTCAGTAGTTGTGGCGCATGGGCTTAGCTGCTCCGCGGCATGTGGGATCTTCCTGGACCAGGGGTCAAACCTGTGTCCCCTGCGTTGGCAGGCAGATTCTTAACCACTGTGCCACCAGGGAAGTCCCAATAATATAATTTTTTAAATAATAAAACTTAATGTGCATTTCAATCTCCTAAGTGTCAGTGACCTCACTGTAACTCAAAAAGTATATAGCATTCATAGACTAAAGATACACAGGAACAAATGCAATTATATTTTCCCCCAGAACACAAGGATACAACCAGCTAATATTGAGCAGAGCAGATAAACAAGGTCACACTCAGGCCGTGGCAGGTCCTAAGTGTCAGCCCTGAGGAGTAGGCTGGCATCTCAGTGCCACTTGACTCCTCTGTGTTCTTCGTCCTTCAGTGGCCTGGGTTCCTGCTCTTTCTGCTGCTTCAGGGTGGAGGGGCAAAATGTGCTGGGAGTCCACTGAAAAGGGTTAATCTAGAGGAGGAAGAGGAGGAAGATAGCCGCTCTTTCTGGAAGGGTGAAGAGTTTACCCTTCAGGTCATCCGACCTAAATCTTTCTTGTGCTGTTCATGAACTTGGTGACTTAGGGAAATCCTTCAGTCTCTCGGGATCTCAGTTCTCTTATTTATAAAATGAGGAATTGGCATGATGAGCTCTCTAACTTTGATTTGAAAAGACTCCAAGTTGTGGGACTTCTCCGGTGGTCCAGTGGTTAAGACTCCACCTTTCAGGGCTTCCCTGGTGGCGCAGTGGTTGAGAGTCCACCTGCCGATGCAGGGGACTCGGGTTCGTGCCCCGGTCCGGGAGGATCCCACATGCCGGGGAGCGGCTGGCCCCGTGAGCCATGGCAGCTGAGCCTGCGCGTCTGGAGCCTGTGCTCCGCAACGGGAGAGGCCACAACAGTGAGAGGCCCGCGTGCCGCAAAAAAAAAAAAAAAAGACTCCACCTTTCAAAGCAGGGGTCGCAGGTTGGATCCCTGGTTGGGGAAGTAAGAGCCCACGTGCCTTGGGGTATGGCCGAAAAATTAAAAATAAATAAATTTTTTAAAAATAAATAGGTTGCACATCTCTTTAAAAATAAAAACAACAAAGACTCTAAGTTCTGTAACTCAATGGCAGAACTCTGTTTTTCCTTCCTCCCTTCCTTCTTTCTTTCTTCCTTCCTTTCTCTCTCTCTCTCTCTCTCTCTCTGTCTTTCTTTCTTTCTTTCTTTCTCTGTATGTTAGTTACAGAAACTATAAAACAGTAACATATTTATTTTGACCTTTGAATGTAAGACAATTCTTTGAGGTAAAAAAGTTTTCTTCTGAGATTATTCAGGTAGAATCTTTGCATTCAACATAGGGATTCTGAAAGACAATTACAGAAAACAGCTATAATGCAGAACTCCTTGTGGTGATATCAAATTCAAGAATTAGATTCAAATCCTCTGACAGTTTTCCATCTCCGTCAGTCATGTCCAAGTCAAGACATAACAGCATTTCTTCTGTTTCATCCCTTACGTTGGAGTTAAATTCTGCTGGAGACTACACTGCATGTTTTTATTTATTTTTTAAATCCAGAATGCTCTTTGTCATCTTACAGTACACCATATTAAACTACTTAAAATGCTTTGTGAATGAAATCACATGTCTGAAATGTGGTGTCCGTTACCAGAGCTCTTGAAGGGCAGGCTTGGGTTTAGTCCGTCTCCTTTGTCTTACCTAGTTTCTCAACCCCGGACATTCTTTTTCTCTCTCTTAAGGCAGATTTCTATGCATAGACAGTTCATTCAGATTGGTAGGGTGGATTGGGTTAAAAAAAAAAAAAATGATGTGGGCAATTTTTACCTGGTTTAAATGGGTTAAAAAGAATCATGGTAATCAGAGCTTCAGGGCTGCCCCACTTCTGATTTTGTATTTCTTTTAATTATTTATTTATTTAATATTTATTTATTTATTTATTTGGCTGCCTTCTCTGTGATTGAAGAAGTGCATTGAATTTTCATAAACACGTAATTATCTAACTCCTTCCCAACTTAACATGTTTTGACATGAAATCCTTAAATATATATTAACAACCTCAGCGTTAGAGGCTAAGTACTGTAATGTACACGTTTAAGCTCATGTACATGAGAATGTGAACTCACAAGGGCAGGAATTCCTGTTTGTTTATTGTTATCTACCTTTTGTCGTCAACAGAGCTTGGTGCACGAGGTTGCCAAATAGATTAAATTAACGAATATGAGGGTAGCCCATGTCCACTGGAGGGTGAGAACCGTGCCTGTTTTGTACAGCTCTGTAGCTACAGCCCCTAGAACGGTGTCTGTGTCTCATTTGTTGACTGAATGAATGGACTTAGGGATTTGGTCCTTGTCATTCAAGTCTTGTTTAGGAGGCAGCTTGGCAAAATATTAAAGAGCAGTACTAATTAGGTACCACAATGGTAAATAATCACCGGACACTCATATTTTAATTGTCCAAATGGTAACATAAAAATTGTTCTAGATATTCAAAGTCGGAAAATAATATATAACATGCATTACCCCCCAAAGACTTTGACATTGTTGGATTATTTTTATTTCTTTATGTACTGAATAAATCTTTGAGTGCCTCTATGTTCCAGGCAGTATGTCCGGTGCTGGTGAGTCAATAGTGAAGAAAAGAGTTGTAGGTCTTGCCCAAATTGAACTCATAATCTAATGAGGAAAAAGTAATAAATAAAATGTTAATTTTTGAAGGGAAAAAAGGGACGTTGTGATAGAGAATAACAGAGAATAGCTACTCCAGAGAGGATAAACTATAAGAATGGAACCTTTAAGCTGAACTTAAAGGGTGAGAAGGAGTCAGTTCTGTGAAAACATCCCAGGCAGAAGTATGTGTGCAAAGGCACTGAGGCAGCATGGAATTCAGTCACCAAGAGAGCTGTTCTCTATGGGAATAAAGAAAGAGGCAGGTACTGAATGATTTTGAACAGGAGGACATGGTAAATGAACGTACCACGATGAACATGATACAATGACATTTTAAGACATTCACCCTTGCTCAAAAGTGGAGAATGGATTCTGGTGCAGAAGGGTGGAAGTGGGTGTTTAATAGTTCATCCAAGGAATGATGGTGAACTTGATTAAGGTATGTTGACTAAACAGTATATGCACAACCTAAAAGTTGAGAGTTCTGTTTTATTTGGTGAGAATTTTTAGGACTTCAAGCCAGGGAGGCAGCATCTCAGGTAACCCTGGGAGAACTGCTCCGAGGAGGTGAGGGGGAGAGCCAGGATATATAGTTTTGCAGTAAAGGGCAGTTAGTCTGAACATCAAAGGATTATTGTTAATTAAGGAAAACTAGGTATCTCAAGTTAAGGAACTTGGTGCTTTTCTCTTTAGGGGAAGATGCAAGAGTCTGGGCTCCCTGAAATTGTTCCTTTGATATGCACCTTAGATCTCTGGGGCCAGTGTTCTGTTTTCACATCCGGCGTTTCCTCAGGGCTCTCTGTGGGGAGTGGCTGCAGTCTGGTGGCTGCTAGATGGCAGGTGTTCTTTTCTTTCCTGAGTTCCCACAGAGCTCACCAGCTCACTGTTGGCAGTGGCTGCAGTCACTGATGACTGTGACATTTTTTGTTTACTGATATGACAGGCAGTATTCCATTCATCAGGTAGCAGCAGTGATGAACATGAGGTACGGAAAGGTTTGAGGTAGAATTAAAGAATTTACTGTTGGAAGAAAGTAGAAGAGGGTTAAGGGAGAAGTAAGGAAGGAGGAATTCTCCCGGGCTCCTGGTTGAATTCATGGGGGATAATAGTGCTCTTTACTGAGGTGGAAAATACTGGTGCAAGGAGACAGATCTGGGGTGGGGAAGCATGGATTCAGTGGTGGACAAGTTAAGCTGGAGATGTCTGCCAGATAAACTCAGAGAGGTCAGGGCAGAGCATGGAACTGGATTGTGAATGAGGATCTCAGAGGAGGCCTCTGAGCTGATGATATAGACGTGGGAATCTCTGACATGTTGAGGGCACAGCGATGGAGGACCAGCTGGGCATATTAAATTTCAAACCTTCAGTTTACAGAACATCTACCTGGGGCGGTGAACCCAGGAAAGCGCTTTTCTCATGCCCCATTATTTTACCCAGTCTTTCACTCTTCACCTGGGCTTATACTTTCTCTACTTGCCCTAGGACCCCTGTCCACATGCATTCACTCTTCCTGACCTTGACTCAATTCTTTAGTTATCTCTCTCACCTGCCCTAGTTTATCCTGCCATCTCCCACCTTTCTGCTCCAGCCCACCCTCCTTTCAGTCTGCTAACCTGGTCGCTCTCATCAGCTGCTTTTCAACCTTCACCCTTTAGACTCTCACTGTCTGCTACATACCATATTCTAAGTCCTACAAATCTCTGAAGGTGTGGCTTCCTTTCCAATATTATTATATATCTTTCAGTACATCAGTAAAAATGAGTCTGCATTCCTACAAGAAGGAGGAGGAAGAAGAAAGGAATGGGGGGGGTGATTATTGGTTATAGGGCATTTGTAGATCAGGTTCCAATTTCCATGTGAATCAGGCAATAGAATTTGTTTTCATGAGACATCTCCCTCAAATTTTCAAGTGATGTCATGAGATAGAAACATTTTTTTTACTAGGAAGATAAGATGCTAGATGATCAGGATTTCTATTACTACCAAGCAGGACCCTGTAGGGCTCCTGGGCACAAAAACCTTTGTGTCCCCCATTTCTTGATTATAGGAAATAGGCTTAATTCAGCCTCCGTGACCTTCCCTGAGTTCCAATGGGCAGGTTCAAACAGTTGCTAATTAGGGAATGGAGGGGATGCAGGAGACAAAGGAGGAACAGTCAAAAGAAACAATAGTACAGCCTTGGAGCAGGGTCCTGGTTCCCCAACGAGGGATATACATATCTTTGAGCTGTTTTGCAGATACTGAAACCCCTGCCAGGTGGGAGTAGTTGAAAAGGTATGGTGCCCACAAGCAGGTACACCCCAGAGGGGTTGGAACCAGAAGGTTGATGATGCCGACTCCCACTTACCTCCCCACCAACCAATCAGAAGATTGTCCATGAGCTGATCACACACCCTGTTTGAACCATTACTATAAAACTCCTCACTACCCCGTCCAAGTTGGGACACACAGTCTTGAGGGCATTCGCCCGCTGTGGCCCCCTTTGCTTCTCCTTCACCCAAAACTCTGTCTCCAAGAATTAATTCGGTGTTGGGGTACAGAGACCGGATCCGGCTTCACTATTACCATTTGAATTCCCTCTCAACACCATGAATATCCATAGTAGTACAGTATTTGATATATTTTAAGTTCTTAATAGTTACTGATTAAATGAAATTTGTTCTGTAAATATATCCAGAGGTTTTGAGAAGTATCACTCTGCGATACCTCATGCCACCACTCACTTTAACTGTTTACACCCTCAATCCTGTATTTCTGTTGCCCATTTATCTGCATCCCCCCCTTTACTGGGCCTTGACGTCAGAGGTTCCAAGATTGTAACTTTTCCCCAAAATTACCATGCCAATCTGATGAGCAGTTGTTTTAAATAGAAGTATAATTGACCTACAACACTATGTTAGTGCCAGGTGTACAACATAGTGATTCAATACTTCTATGCATTACAGAATGATCACTGTGATACGTCTAGTTACCATGTGTCACTATACAAAGTTGATGAGCAGTTTTTTAAAGAACAACTCACTTTATAGTAATAATTTGCATCTCCTGGAGGCATGTTGAATTATTGATTACAGATCTTCTGGTGTTCATTCCTGAAAGTAAAATCAGCTAATCATCTTATTCAAATATTTTCCATACTCTCAGATCCAGAAAAGACCAGTGTACGCAAATTGTACAAGTATTTACAATATTCTTTACTACACGTAAAATTTCAGAGTGAATTCCACTTTAAGGTATCCATTTAGCATGGGGACAGGGATTTCATCTGTTAACATTTTGCTAGATTAAAGAAAAGTAATACCACGATAGTCTTTCTAGACTACCTGGATAACAACGTTTCTCTGTGCACATATCTATTATAAGAATCTTTCATTTTTAGTAAAGAATCTATACAGTTTGAAAAAAATCTAATGTTTTTAAACTGTATGTACTCAGGATGGACACACTACATGCTTGTTCGTGACACGTACTCTGTGCAGGGATGTTGTCATTTGGCTCTATTTCTGTACAAAGGGATCCAAGGCAAAAGAAGGTTGACCAGCTCTTTGCATTTGCCATGAAGCCAGGAGCTTCATGAGGAATTAGGAAGGCTCTTTGTGATTCCCCAAACACTTTGAAATCAGAAGAGCCACAGAGCCCCAGAAGGCTGCTGTGTGACAATGGAGTTGCAAGAATGTTGTCACAAAGAAGCAGTTGTGAGAAGGAAGCGTTGACCTGTGACTTTCTAGAACCTTCAACGTTAAAACCTACTGGTTGGATCTGTTAGGAAATTTTCCCCAGGAATATAATGCAGTAGGAGTCAGAAGGTTAGACAGAAACCAGTTACAGAAATGGGTTTTATTGTTTGTTTGCTAGATCCGTCTATAAACCATATAAAGTGTGTTTGTGGAAGGGGTGTAGAATATGTCAACCTATCCACCATCCAGTGCTGTGATCCTGCAGCCTTTCTTAGCCCAAATATTTTTCCTGACCACTCCCACCATTGGATATTGACATCTCATACTATTTTCACCTCAGTGTGTTGCCCTTCCTCAAAGGGCTATACTACTTTTCCCGCCAGTACAGAATTTCCAAAGGAGAAACCAGGGGTCTGTCTTGCTCTTGAAGTACTGTGTTGGAATATTTACTGTTCAATCACCTTCAACAAATAATTGTTGAGCACCTACTTTGAAAGTTCTACAGGGGACAAAAGTGTAAATTACAGACCACAGGGATGTTTTTCCATCTGAGCTGGATAAGTCAGGCGAGTTCCTGTGCCCAAAATCACTTCAGGGTTTCTTGAAGCACCTACATGCCCTTCCGTCTTCATGGGAGAGCTTGCTTTAGCCACTGTGGGATTGTGTAAGTAGCCAGGAGTAGTGTCAGGAAATTCTTCTCTATGTGTCTCCAACCTTCCCTCTCTCCACCCTGTGTCTTTCCTCTTCTTTCAGCTCTCTCCCTTTACCATTATTTCCTGTCCCACTTCTGTATCAACACCTCCTCTCTTTTTGTTTTTCTGCTGTATCTTGCTGTTTTCCTAAACTGGCCGACAACTATTTTTATTTGTATTTCTCTGCCAAGCTTTGGATATGCATTTCCCGAAAGACCTAAAATGCTTTTCTACTTGCAGTTTCTCTCTCCATTCTAAATCTCTTCATGCCCAGGGGCTGGGTAGGTGTCTGATTAGGAATGATACCTGTCTGCCCTGGTTTCGAATCAGAACATCAGTTTGACATCTGAAGACAAATCACAGAGCTATACCCATCCTTTCCCAGTGTCGTCTGCTCACTGAGGTGCTTATACAAGTAGCCCCACCTCTAGAGATGGGGAAGAGTTCAGCCTATCACCTGGTTCCCATTTCTCAGCTAATGGGACAGAGGCACAAACCTGTAAAGCAAGTAGGTTTGTTTCCAAATGAAAACCAGATGTGCTGAATCCCACCGGAGTACTGGGTCCACTCTCTGTCACGTGTCTTAGCAGGTGCGGAAGGGTGCCCTTACCTAATTTTCACTACTAATCAACCCCAGCATTCCTTTACCTGAAAAATTAGCAGTCCAAATAAACTTTCAGTTACTGTAGCTAGAAATTACAACCACTCTCTGCAAGGAGCTGAACGGGAGTGCCACACATAGCTTCTGATGCCAAATATCACATTGCCTGACATCTCGATGCTGAAGAGTTCTCTTTGCCAGTTAATTTTTGCTTTAGGGAACGAACCATCAGTTATCAGATCCCCTGAACACTTGTATAAGTCTCTGAGACAATATCTTCAGAAGGAAATAGTCCTTTTTTTTTCCTCTTTTGCTTCAAGAAACTTGTGCCAATAATCAAATGTGCTTTTATTCTCAGTTCTATTCACATGAATCCTCCAACTTATATCTTTTTCTTTCGGGTTTTCTTTGTTTTCAGACCAGAAGGGCACTTTAAGTAAAATTTATGGAATTTAAAAATGCCCAAGGCTTAATAACACACTATTGGAATATTTGAATATAGCTGAATTTACAGCAGTAAAGTTATGTGTTGGAGGGTTGTTGGCAAAGGACAAAGGTTGGAGTTGTCCCAGGAAACATTTTCTCACATAGTTGGTCATTGACTCAAATGGCAAGTGTTCTGGAATCATACTCACATGACATTGGTGGGTCTCTGTAAGTAAGAAGTTAGTTCCTTATTATTGAAAGATCAAGAATGTGTGTTAAATGCAGCACCTGCTGTCTGTAAGATGCCAGGGCCAAGACTGGAGAAGTCCCTGGAGACACATAAGACCTGGGTCCTGCCCACAATGAACTTAACAATCTAGTTGGGAAGTTAAGACATTACATCGTGGTCCCAAAGACATCATTAAAGATGCAAACATTCTCGCGTCTACCTTCAAAATATACAGAGTCAGGGCATTTCTTATCATGTCCATTGCTGCCACCCTGCTCTAAGCCACCATCATCTCTCATCCCGATTATTGCTGTAATCTCCCAAGTGGTACCTCTGTGCTTCCACTGTGGCCGTGTTTAACCTACACTCAACAAAACAATCAAGGTGATCCAGTTAAAGAGTGAGTTGGACCATGTCAGTCCTCTGTCGAAAGCCCTTCGAAGCTCCTGGACCCGCTCAGAGTAGAGCCAGTGTTCTTGCAGTATAGACAAGGGTCTACACACAGTCCAGCCACCCACACCTTCTTTGACTCTCTGCTCTCAACTTTTACCAGTTTTCCTCTTGCACGTTCTGCTCCATCCATGCTCTCACCCCCTTGCTTTTCCTGGACTACACCAGGAATGTTGTGACCTCAGGGCCTTTGCACTTGCTGACCCCTCTGCCAGGAATCCTCTATACCCTGATGACTATTCACCCCTCACATACTCAGGTGTTCATTTACAGTGAGGACTTTTTAGACCCCGTTATCTTAAATTGGGCTCTCATATGCACCCATTTGTGCACGTGCCCACACACACACTTTTTTTTTTTTAAATTGGAGTATAGTTGCTTTACACTGCTGTGTCAGTTTCTGCTGTACAGCAAAGTGAATCAGCCATTCGTATACATATGTTCCCTCTTTTTTTGGATTTCCCTCCCATTTAGGTCACCACGGAGCACCAAGTAGAGTTCCCTGTGCTATACAGTAGGTTCTCATTAGTTACCTGTTTTATACATAGTAGTGTATATATGCCAATCCCAATCTCCCAATTCATCCCACCACCACCCCTTTCCCCCTTGGTATCCATACGTTTCTTCCCTATGTTTGTATCTCTGTTTCTGCTTTGCAAATAAGATCACCTATACCATTTTTCTAGATTCCATATATATGGGTTAATATACTATAAAAAATACGGAACGCTTCCTGAATTTGCGCGTCATCCTTGCACAGAGGCCATGCTAATCTTCTGTGTTCCCATTTTAGTATATGTGCTGCCGAAGTGAGCACCACACACACTCTCTTGCTTGTTTTAACTTTTGTCCGTATAGATATCACCATATGAAACCCTAATAGTTTGTGTGTTATCTGTCTTTTCCCCGGTAGGAGCTAAGCTAGTTTTGTTTTTGTTTTTGTTTTTTTTCAGTTTTGTTTGCCATATCTTTAGCACCTAGAATGGTGCCTGACACACAGTAGGTGGCCAATAAATATTTATTGAATGATTATTGTTATTTTGAGCATGAGGTGTTGTATTAGTTTCTTTGGGCTGCTGTAACAAAGTATCACGAACTAGGTTGCTTAAAGCACAGAAATTTATTGTCTCACAGCTCTGGAGGATAGAAATCTGAAATCAAGGTGTCTGCAGAGCCATGCTTCCTCTAAAATCTGTAGAGGAGAATCTTGACTTGCCTCTGCCAGCTTCTGGCAGCCTCAGGTGTCAACTTCAGCTGCAGCACTTCAATCCCTACCCCCGTTGTCACATGACATTATCTCCTCATTTGGGGTGGAAGGAAAACTATTCCCTTTTATGTCATCTCACCTCCCTTTTTCCTCTAAAATTTGACCAGACTAATATCCCATCAATACAGCTCTGATCCAGCATCTACTCAGACCAGAAACCTTCAGCATCTATAAGTTGTCTGAATTCTCTAGTCTAGAATTTGAGGTTTTCCACATTCTGTTTGCCATCCACTATCACATAACCTGTGACCTATCTAACTTGTAGTATTTGCTTCTCCCCATAGGTACCCTTTGGTGCATCTCTACACATGTCTCGTCTTATGCTTTTGTTTCAACCCTTCTCTAGTGAAACCATTACATAAAGACTTTCCTGCCATCTTCCTTCCTAAGTCCAACATCTCCATCTTCAAAGCATGCATGCGAGATTACCCCTACCTTTTTGAGGGCATTCATTATTTCCTATCCTGTCTTTTAGGTATATGTGAATGAAGCTTTTGTCTCCTCTAAATTAGGATGATAAACATACCAGTAGCGTGATTTTTTGGTTGATAAAACTTGTGAGAAGACTGTACATTTAAATTTTAATAAAGCTTTTGTTGTTCTGAATCAAAGAATGCGAGGTTTCAGATGTAAGAACATGTCTTTCCTCAGTTGTTTTCTGAGATAGCAATACACAGTGATGAAATGAGGTCAAGATTCAGAGGGAAGGGTTTGAGAAAGAAAAATTAAGAAATGTGGAGGAAGTTGGGTGGATGTTAAGAAGTCTGTGTTAGGGACTTCCCTGTCGGTGCAGTGGTTGAGACTTTGCCTTCCAATGCAGAGGGTGCGGGTTTGATCCCTGGTGGGGGAGCTAGGATCCCACATGCCTTGCAACCAAAAACGTAAAACAAAAGCAATATTGTAACAAATTCAATAAAAGACTAAAAATGGTCCACATCAAAAAAATCTTTTAAAAAAGTCTATATTAAATTACATGTAGCCACCTTTGGGTCTCTTTTCAAGCACCTACACTCTCTTTGGAAAATAAATTATTTTACATATTGTGGTATGCCAAATAATGTCCTCTGGAAGATGGCCCCGTCATAATTCCTGGAACCTATGATATGCTAAGTTACGTGGCAAAAGGGACTTTGCGGGTATGATTAAGTTCAGGATCTTAAGATGGGGAGATTATTCTGGATTAGTCTGGCTGGATCCAGTGTAATAACAATGATCCTTATAAGACAGAAGCAAGACAGTCAGTCTCTAAGAAGAAGATGTAATGGCAAAAGCAGAGAAGAAAAGAAGGCTTCATGACAACAGAAGCAGAGAGAGATTGAAATGCTGGCTTTGAAGGTGGAGGATGGGGCCATAAGCCAAAGAATGCAGGTGGCCTCTAGATGCTAGGAATGGAATTCTCCCTTAGAACTTCCAGACAGAATGCAGACCTGCTGACACGTTGATTTTAGGACTTCTGACCTCCAGAATTATAAGATAATAAATTTGTGTTGTTTTGAGTGACTTAGTTTTGCAGTAATTTATTACAGTGGCAATAGAAAACTAACACATATTTTAAGGCGCTGACAATTAAAAGCAGAGACCAGGGTTTGGCAATCTTTGCTGTAAAGGACCAGATAGTAAATATTTTAGGCTTTGTGGGCCATCTGGTCTCTGTTACAATTACTCAGCTCTGCCATATAGCATGAAAGCAGCCAGAGACAAGATGTAAATAAATGACTGTGGCTGTGTTCCAATAAAACTTTATTTACAAAAATAGGCAATAGACTGGATTTCGCCCATGGGCTGTAGCTTGCTGATACATGGTATAAACCAATGCCTCATAATTGTTTATTGTTTTAATTTATACTTCATCTTATTCTGGAATCTCATTCCTGTTTATGTATGCCACATGACCCACTGAACAGAACATTCAACAATGGTCTGAAATTGGTTCTCCAACCAGAAACATTAAGATTTTTAAGTGAAGATGCAGCTTATTATTAACATTCTACAGTCATCTTTAATTCCTCGGTACTTGCATATTGCAAGAATTGTATCCTAGAGGTGTAAATAGCAGTGCTAAACGACTCTGGCTTGATTTGCTCAAGTGAGAAGACCATACTGTATTTTCACAAAGCCTCTAGAATTTCTAATACTAAGAATATGCACATCTCATGAAAATGTATTTCATCAAGCACTGTCTACAGAGGATTAAACTAAACTGTAAAACCATGTTTTTTGTGTACAGACTTCACGATTGCTAATGCTCTTTTGTTTATAATTTCTCCCTGGGACATCTCTCCTGAGGCAAATGTTCCCTCAGCAGAGGAGGTACTGTACAGACAGTGTGATTTTTAGCCAAAAAAATTGCTGCACGCGGGGATTCTTATTAGACTTGTGTTGTACTTCTCTTTGCTTTGTGAACCTGACCCCAAACATCTGTGTAAATGTGGCAAGTTAAAACAGCTTGCTTATACCTGGCTTGCCAAATACAGTTCTGTTTTCATCATGTTTATATCAGGATTACATGACATTGGCCCACCTCCCGTGCCTGCTGGCTTCCTTCTCCCTTCTTCCTTGTTCATCATGCTGACCTCCAACCTTAACAGCTCATACTCCATCCTACCTCCTCCATGGTCAGGCCTGCATCATCACTACTTCCTCTGCAACTTCTCCTAACATTCTTCTGGTCTATATGTGGATTAGTTAATTCATGTCACATGAAGCTTTACTGTTTGCATGATTTTTGCATGCACCCTACTAAATTACAGATGCTCATATTCAGAAACTAACTTATAATTTTGTATAGTTCATAATACTTTGTATAATATTAAATAAATATTATCTGGCTTACTGATTGCTAGATTTTTTACTTAATTTGACTCTTTGGGTTTTTAAAAAATATTTTTTAGAATACTTTTAGGTTCACAACAAAATTGAAAGGAAAGTACAGATAATTCCCATACACTTCCTACCCCTACACATGCATAGCCTCCTCTATTATCAACACCACTCACCAGAATGGTACCTTTTTTACCAAGGATGAACCTATATTGACACATCATAATCCCCCAAGGTCCATAGTTCACTTTAGGGCTCACTCTGGGTATGTGCATTCTGTGGGTGTGGACAAATGTATAATGACATATATCCATCATTATAATATCATACAGAGTATTTTCATTGCCCTAAAAATTCTTTGTGCTCTGCCTATTCATCTCTACCCCTGCACTAACACACATACACTCCTGGAAGCCACTGTTTTCTTTTTTTTTTTTTTTTATTGTCTCTATAGTTTTGCTTTTTCTAGAATGTCATATAGTTAGAATCATAACAGGTAACTTGTTAGGTTGACTTCTTGCACTTAGTAATATGCATTTAAGATTCCTTCATGTATTTTCATGGCTTGATAGCTCATTTCTTTTTAGCATGGAATAATATTCCATTGTCTGGGTGTACCACAGTTTATCCATTCACCTATTGAAGGACATCTTGGTTGCTTCCAAGTTTGGGCAATTATAGATAAAGCTGCTATAAACATCCGTGTGGACATAAGTTTTCAGCTCCTTTGGGGAAATAACCAAGGAGCACAATTACTGGATCATATGATAAAAGTAGGTTTAGTTTTTGCAGAAACTGACGAATTGTTTTCCAAAGTGGCTGTACCATTTTGCATTCCACCAGCAGTGTGTGAGAGTTCCTGTTGCTCCTCATCCTTGTCAGCATTTGGTGTTGTCAGTTTACTGGATTTTAGCCATCCTAATTGGCATGTAGTGCTATCTTGTTGTTTTAATTTGTGTTTCCCTGATGACATATAATGGGGAGCATCTTTTCATAAACTTTTTAACCATCTGTATATCTTTTTGGTGAGGTGTCTGTTAAGGTCTTTGGTCTATTTTTAATTGGGTTGTTTATTTTCTTATTACTGAGCTTTAAGTGTTCTTTGTATATTTTGGATAACAGCCCTTTGTCAGATGTGCCTTTTGCAAATATTTTCTCTAAGTCAGTGGCTTGTCTTCTCATTTTCTTGATGTCTTTTTCAGAGCGGAAGTTTAAAATTTTAACAACGTCTAGTTATCAATTATTTCTTTCTTGGATTGTGTCTTTGCTGTTGTATTTAAAGTCACTGTCATATATAACAGCGGTCCCCAGTCTTTTTGGCACCAGGGACCGGTTTCGTGGAAGACAATTTTTCCACGAACATGGGGTGGGGGGATGGTTCAGGCAGTAATGCGAGTGATGGCAAGTGGCAGATGAAGCTTCGCCTGCCCACCGCTCACCTCCTGCTGTGCAGCCGGTTCCTAAAAGGGGGTTGGGGACCCCTGATATACAAGGTCATCTAGATTTTCTCCAGTGTTACCATCTAGGAGTTTTATACTTTTGTGTTTAGATTTAGGTCTGTGATCCATTTAGAGTTAATTTTTATGAGGCATGTAAGGTCTGTGTCTAGATTCATTTCTCTTTTTTTTTGCATGTAGATGTCCAGTTGTTCCTGCACCTTCTGTTGAGGAGACTTATCTTTGCTCCATTGTATTGCCTTTTCTCCTTTGTCAAAGATCAGTTGACTCTATTTATGGGGGCCTGTTCCTGGGCTCTTTATTCTGTTCCATTGATCTATTTGTCTATTCTTTCAACAATACCACAGTGTCTTGATTACTGTAGCTTTATGTTAAGTCTTGAAGTTAGGTAGCATCGTTGTTCCAACTTTGTTCTTCTTCAGTATTGTGTTGGCTGGTCTGTATCTTTTGCCTTTCATATAAACTCTAGAATCAGTTTGTTGTTATCATACAATAGCTTGTTGGATTTTTTTATCATGATTGCATTTAATCTGCAGATCAAGTTGGGAAGAACTGACATCTCGGCAATATTGAATTTCTCTATCTGTGAATACAGAATATCTTTCCATTTATTTAGTTCTCCTTTAATTTTGTTGATCAGAGTTTTGTAGTTTTCCTTACACAGATCTTGTACATTTTGTAGACTTAGGCTTAAGTATTTCATTTTGGGGGGGTGCTAATGTAAATAACATTGCATTATTAATTTTAACTTCCCTTTGAACATTGTTGGTGTATAAGAAAGCAATTGACTTTGTTATACCTTGTATCCTTCAACCTTGCTATAATTACTTATTAATTCCAGGAGTTTTTTGTTTATTATTTCAAATTTTCTACATAGAGGATCATGTCATCTGCAAAGACAGTTTTAAACCTTCCTTCCCAATCTGTGTACCTTTTATTTCTTTTTCTTACGTTATTGCATTAGCAAGTACTTCCACCATCATGTTGAAAAGGACTGGTGAGAAAGGACATTCCTGCTTTGTACTTGATCTTAATGGGAAACCTTTGAGTTTCTCACCATTAAATATGATGATAGCTATAGGTTTCCTGTAGATAGTCTTTATCAAGTTGAGAAAACTCCGCTCTATTCTTAATTTACTGAGAGTTTTTATTATGAATGGGTGTTGGATTTTGTCAGATACTTTTTCTGCATCTATTGCTGTGACTCTTTTTTCCTTTTTTAGTCTGTGATAGATTACATCAGTTGATTTTCAAATGCTGAACCAGCCTTGCATACCTGGGATAAGTCCCACCTTGTCATGGTGTATACTTCTTTTTAATACATTTTTGGATATGATTTGCTAATATTTTGTTGAGGATTTTTGCATCAATGTTCATGAGAGATATTCGTCTGTAGTTTCCTTTTCTACTAATATCTTTGTTTAGTTTGGGTATTGGGATAATACTGGCTTCACAGAAAATATTCCCTTTGTTTCTGTCCTTTGATAGAGATTGTAGAATTGATGTAATTTCTTCTTTAAATATTTGGTAGAATTCATCAGTGAACCCATGTGGGTCCAATCCTTTCTTCTTTGGAAGGTTATTCATTATTGATTCAATTTCTTTCATATTGGGTTGGCCAAAAAGTTCGTTCAGGTTTTTGCTTAACATCTTATGGTATAGGCCTATTCAGATTATTTATTTCTTCTTGTGTGAGTTTTGGCAGATTGTGTCTTTGAAGAAATTGGTCCATTTCATCTACTTTATCAAATTGTGGGCATAGAGTTGTTCATCGTATTCTTTTATTATTCTTTTAATTTTCAATGAGATCTGTAGTGAGGTCCCGTCTTTCATTTCCAATGTTACTAATTTATGTCCTCCCTCTCTCTCTCTCTTTTTTTTTTTTTTTTTTTTTGTTTCCTTGGCTAGAGACTTATTTTATTTATTTATTTATTTATTGGCTGTGTTGGGTCTTCATTGCTGTGTGTGGGCTTTCTCTAGTTGTGGGAAACAGGGGCTACTCTTCATTGTGGTGCATAGGCTTCTCATTGTGGTGGCTTCTCTTGTTGTGGAGCATGGGCTCTAGGCATGTGGGCTTCAGTAGTTGTGGCACACAGGCTCAGTAGTTGTGACTCATGAGCTCTAGAGCACAGGCTCAGTAGTTGTGGTGCACAGGCTTAGTTGCTCCACGCCATGTGGGATCTTCCCAGACCAGGGCTCGAACCCGTGTCCCCTGCATTGGCAGGCGGATTCTTAACCACTGAGCCACCAGGGAAGTCCCAAGGCTTATTGATTTTATTGATCTTTTTGAAGAACCAGTTTTCAGCTTCATTGATTTTCTCTATCGATTTCCTCTTTTTCGTTTCATTGATTTCTACCCTAGTTCTTAATATTTCTTCTGCTTACTTTGGATTTACTTTGCTTTTCTTTTTCTAGTTTCCTAAAGTGGTAACTTAAATTGTTGATTTTAGATCTTTATTCTTTTCTAATCTATGCATTCAATACCATAATTTTCCCTCTAAACACTGTTTTTGCTACATTCCACAGATTTGATAAGTTGTGTTTTCATTTTCAGGTAGTTCAAAATATTTTTAAACTTACCTTGAGATTTCTTCCTTGACCCATGTATTTTTCAGAAGTTTGCTGTTTAATCTCCATGTATTTTGTGGTTTTCCAGTTAATTTCTGTTTTTGAATCCTAGTTTAATCCCATGTGGTCTGAGAGCAGGCATTGTATAATTTCTATTCTTTTACATTTGTTAGGGTGTGTTTTATGGCCCAGAATGTGGTCTATCATGGTGAATGTTCCCTGTGAGCTTGAGAAAAATGTGTGCTCTGCTACTGTTGAATGAAGTAGCCTGTAGATGTTAATTATATCTAGTTGAGTGATGGTGTTATTGAGTTCAGCTATGTCTTTACTGATTTTCTGCCTACTATATTTGCTCATTTCTGAGAAAGGGGTTTTCTTTGGATTATATTGAGAAATATGCTAGTGATTTACAACAGAATTTTTATTTTTATTTTACCTTTTCAGTTACAGCTAGTGTTCACTTAATATTTTAGAGAAAGCAGTCTACTCTGATTTCCAGATTTGCTTAGTGGCGTCATTTATACTAAAAATCATATTGGATGATAACATTTAATTAATATCTTGGAAGCAAAGAATAATGAGGATATAGTCTTGAACATTTTTGATTTGCATATGACTTTACCTAAACTATTCCAGAAAATTAAGAAATTTTATTATCTTCAAAAACTTACAGAGAAAAAAGTCCAGAGTCTCCTGACATGGACTGATTTTAGTTTAAATATTCTGCCATGTAAGGCCCTATACATTTGCCAGGCCTCAGTGAATATGCCACTTGGTATGGAGAGCTATGTTTGGCAGTGCATTTCTATTTTCTTTCCAGTTCCCAGCAACACCTGGTCTTTGTATTCTGCTGTCTCATAGGGATGATGACCATGTTGTTGGTCTAGTTTCCTAGTGTATACTTTAAGCCACCCAGCAGATATAAAAAGTAGAATTCTACTGAGATTCCTTTACAAACTGTTCTAAGGATGTTCATTTAAAATGCGTAAGTGCTGAGCACTGAAACCATCCTTTTTTTTTTTTTAATTCTCTCATCACCTACTCCACTGAAAAAAGTTATCATGATTTGTTAGTGAAGTAGACATTCTGATGCCCAGAGGTATTGCAGACCAGTGGTCAGGACATAATAAGAAACTACACTAAAAGTGCTTGCTTGCCATCTTTCATATTGTACTCTTGGAATGAGTGAGAAAAGGTGAGTGAAAAGTTGACTGCAAATAATTACGTAAAAATAGATATGAGACATTGCTCCACAATATCACTTCCGATATACACCCGTCCAGGATATGAAACCCTAATCTAAGTGTGAGAAAACAGACATTTCCAAATGGAGGAATGTTATGCAAAATAATTGATCTGGGCTCTAAAAAATGCCAATGTCATGTAAGTCAAAAGAGTCTGGGGGTTATACTACAAAGCTACAATAATCAAGACAGTATGATACTGGCACAAAAACAGAAATACAGATCAATGGAACAGGATAGAAAGCCCAGAGATAAACCCACGCACATATGGTCACTTTATCATTGATAAAGGAGGCAAGAGTATACAATGGAGAAAAGACAGCCTCTTCAATAAGTGGTGCTGGGAAAACTGGGCAGCTACATGTAAAAGAATGAAATTAGAACACTCCCTCATACCGTACACAAAAATAAACTCAAAATGGGTTAAAGACCTAAATGTAAGGCCAGACACTATAAAACTCTTAGAGGAAAACATAGGCAGAACACTGTATGACATAAATCACAGCAAGATGCTTTTTGACCCACCTCTTAGAGAAATGGAAATAAAAACAAAAGCAAACAAATGGGACCTAATGAAACTTCAAAGCTTTTGCACAGCAAAGGAAACCATAAACAAGACGAAAAGACAGCCCTCAGAATGGGAGAAAATATTTGCAAACGAAGAGACTGACAAAGGATTCATCTCCAAAATTTACAAGCACATGCAGCTCAATATCAAAAAAACGAACAACCCAATCCAAAACTGGGCAGAAGACCTAATAGACATTTCTCCAAAGAAGATATACAGATTGCCAACAAATACATGAAAGGATGCTCAACATCACTAATCATTAGAGAAATGCAAATCAAAACTACAACGGGGCTTCCCGGGTGGCGCAGTGGTTAAGAGTCTGCCTGCCGATGGCAGGGGACACGGGCTCAAGCCCTGGTCTGGGAGGATCCCACATGCCGTGGAGCAACTGAGCCCGTGCACCACAGCTACTGAGCCTGTGCTCTGGAGCCCACAAGCCACAACTGCTGAAGCCCACACGCCTAGAGCCTGTGCTCCGCAGTGGGGGAGGCCATGCAATGAGAAGCCTGTGTGCCACAGCAAAGAGTGGCCCCCGCTCACTGTAACTGGAGAGGGCCTGTGTGCAGCAGCAAAGACCCAATTCAGCCAAAAATAAATACAATTAAAAAAAAAAAACCTACAATGAGGTATCACCTCACATCAGTCAGAATGGACATCATCCAAAAAATCTACAAACAGTAAATGCTGGTAAAAAAAAAAAAAAAAAAAGGTTCTGAAGAACCTAGGGGCAGGACAGGAATAAAGATGCAGACATAGAAGATGGGCTTGAGGACACGGGGAGGGGAAAGGGGAAGCTACGATGAAGTGAGAGAGTGGCATGGACATATATACACTACCAAATGTAAAACATATCTAGTGGGTAGCAGCTGCATAGCACAGGGAGATCAGCTCGGTGCTTTGTGACCACCTAGAGGGGTGGGATAGGGAGGGTGGGAGTGAGAGGCAACAGGGAGGAGATATGGGGATATATGTATGTGTATAGATGATTTACTTTGTTATACAGCAGAAACTAACACACCATTGTAAAGCAATTATACTCCAATAAAGATGTTAAAAAAGGAAAGTCTGGGGGAATGTTCTAGATTAAAGGATCCTAGATTCAAATATAAAATAAAATAAAATTTCCCAGCTTTACAGGACATTACTGAGCCAATGGAGAAAATTTAAGTATAGAGTTTCTATTGATAAGGGTATATGAATCGTTGTTAAATTTTCTGTGTATGGTGATTGTATTGATGTGATGTGGGATATTTCATAAGAGGGTATATGCTGAAGTATTTTTGAGATTTAGAGTCACAAGATTTGCAACTAACTCTCAAGTAATTCTGAAAAAAGAGAGTGTTTATATGTGTGTACACCTATACATACACACACACATGTATACACATATACTTGTGTATTATTCATATATGTAAATATAAGAGAGAGAGAGAGAATGTGTAAACATTAACAATTGGTAAATCTTGGCATATAGGTGTTTGTTGTACTATTCTTCCAAGTTTTTCCATAAGTTTGACATTTTTCAAAATAAAAATTAGGGGATAAGTAGACAACGAATCCCAAAGGGTCTTTTCCCCAGGCTTTTGTTTGGACATTAGTTAAGGTTCAGGTAAACGAAAGTGGAAAATCCTGAAGCTACCCAAATAAATAATCCCTTCTTATCTTTTGCAGTATTTGGATATTTTAGTACTTACAGACAAGGCCAGTTGAAGACTAGCTAAATAAATATCTTTATATATTTGACCCTTTAAGGGATGACTTTAAATAAACAAACAAATAAAATAACAGCCAAGCATCCAGGCACTGTGATAATCACAAGTTTTTGATTTGGAAATGTTTCCCAGTTTGAGAGTTATTGCTTTCAGCTGTAATAATAACGGGCTTTTCCTCTAAGGGAAAAATATGTGATGTTTAAAATAAATATCATCAGTACAGTTTTGCACTGTTGAGAAAACATAAATGACCTTTTTTTCTTTAAACATTCAGATCACCCAAAAGTCTCATGAATGTGTATTGGGGGAGACAGAATTTCAACTGACTAAGAGGTGATAAAAAGACTGGTTACAAGAGGGCTTCACCATCATTTTGAACAGCTCCAAAGCCCTTTTGTTTGTGGCCCTCACACAAGGAGAAGCTCAGAGTTTTGTCCAAGCAAGTTGGCTTTATGTTCCTACTGAAATCTGCATTTTGACCGTTGAATACAATTCAGGATGGAACTGTAAGCTCAGATGATGCCATTACTTAATTCCTAGGAGTTGACTCAAACCAGTGTTGTTCTGAACAGTGTGGTATCCTAAAAGGGTTTACACATATCTCCAGGGAACAGCCAAAGACTTGAAGACATCTTTTCGGTGAGATTTCACATCCTCACTTTTTGTCTTATGAGAAAATAGTAACAAGTTTCGTCTTTGTTCCCTCAATCTGACATGATACATCTTTCAGCAAGAAGATGTTTTTCTTTAACTGAAAAAATATCCAGAACTATAGTGAATATCATTATTTGAGTAGCCATGATTTTTCTGACATCATACTAGTTGAATTACCTACAGTTATGAGATACCAACACCACAAGAGCCCTGTAGGGCAGGTACTATTATTTTACAGAGAAGGAAAATTTTACGGCTAAGTTAGTAGGTAGTGATTGGTCTGGTAATAATCTTGCTGTTACCACTACAATATACTGCTTCCTGCAAATGGAGGATATTTATTTTCTTTTATTCCATTATCCACTTAGAAATTGTGACAGCACACAGAAACACAATCAAATGAATGGAAACAAACCCTTTTAAGGTGGCAATTTTATTTCTTTTCTCCACCAGCTGGTCAGTTAGGTCTTTTATGAGCGTGATTATCTTTCTAGAGTCTTAACACGGATAGACATTTATTTGTCGATTAAAATCTGTAGCACGAACTAAAGGAAGTAACAGACATTCTGCAGGAATGATTAATGTCAAGGTAGCTTGCCTTGATTGAGGCCAGAGATCATGGGAGAATTCAGCTGAGTTCTCCAGATTCCTCCTTGGAAAAGAGAGAGAACAGCAGTGAGAGAATCTGAAGTAATAGGCTTATCAACTGATATCCACTCACTGACTCAGAAGTACTTGGCAGGTGAGAAGTTGAGTGCATATTCAAAATCAGTAGCTACTGCTTCTTGTTTGTTCAACAGACATTATCACCAGTTCTGTGCCAGGCATCGGGCTGTGTACTGAACTCATTCAAGAATCACCCAGTTGTCTACAAGTCTAAATTTTCAATCTCTGTTGAATTGCTATGCATAAAGTGAGATGTTAGCAATAAAGCATAATACCTGTACTAAACCAGTCATTTATTAGCAATTATGACTATTAATTAGCATCATCTTCCAAGTAATGCTAGTAATGAAGAGCCCACATTGTGGATGCCCCCAGGACATTTTCCTTGAAGACTTCCTTTGGAACTTTTCCTGAAAACATTCAAGAATCATATGGAAGACATCCAGTTAGAAACTTTCATGTTGTAAACTTTAAGCTTTGATTATATTTACCTTGGGTGGCTGAGTAAATTACTTGACTTTTCTCCAGGCTTAAAATGGTGTTATAAAACCACATGGTGCCTGATTACATGGTCCATCTCTGTTGTGAACCCTTTCAAGCATGCATGTAGGTTGTTAACATTGGGAAAACATTTAATAATTCATTAAAAATTCATGTTTTAAATTGTAAGTCTGATTTTGCTTTCGTACCTAGCTTATTTTTTCTCTCCCATTTAGTAAATTCAGCAGTCCTCACTATCTGAAATGTCGGTCAACAATTACTTTTTCTAATATGGCAAATCATTTTGTACATTAAGCCACCAGCTTTGGCAACAGTGGCATCATCAGCTATCATCTGTTTTTAGCTGTTTCCTTTCAAAATGATTTATTGGAAAGAGTATAATATTATATAATTATGCAGTGCTTATCACAGCTTAATGTGAGATTTTCCACCTAAATTGGTAGTTACCCCTGCTTCTCTGAAACACACACACACACACACACACACACACACACACACACACACACACACACGCCTGGGAGAAAAATGCCAAAATTCTAAAACCTTACATAATAGGCTCAGAGAATGAGCTTATTCTGGGACAAGCTGGATGTTTTTACAGTGCAGAATGCTTGTTAAATAAAGGCAGTGATGACTCAAGTGAGAAATATGTTTGAAAGTAATAATTTTATATACGGTATTTTTTCTTCCTCTGTTAAATTTTATTCATGGTGCAACTTTCTCTGCAGAACAGTAATATCTGTTTTTAATTCTGGAGTATTTTATTGTTTAAAAGGATCACCTCTTAAATTTCAGATGTATAATTTTGCCTTTATGATAGAATACTTACGAAAGTTGTAACTGTCTGATAAAGGAGGTTTGTATAATGCTCAGGCAGACACATCTTTGAAGCTCAATATTTTATTTCATTATAAGGACTAGGTAAATTTTCATTTCATTTTCTGCTTGGAGACTACGTGTGTCTTGGATTTTTCAAAGAACTGTTTTGTGGTGTGAAATCTACACTGTTAAACAGAACAATCTCTTTCTAAATTCCTTTAGTTATGTGACTTTAAGAGACCTGTGAATATTTAAAGTGATAAGAGTTCCAAAGCTTGTGGAGCTGCCGGATCTGTAAGTAAAGGTCACTCACAAAATCTACGAATACTCTGCCTAAAATCATAGCAAACAAAGATCAGAACATACGGGAAAAATCAGTCATTTTAGGTCCTACCTTTTTATTTGCATTTCAAATAAAATTATTTATATTCTCTTTTCCCTCTTTTTCTCCCTTCTCCTCTGCACTATCTTCAATTCTTCTCTCTCTGTTTATTTCCATGATAATACAAAAATAAATATTCCCCAACTTAAAAAAGAGAGAAAACCGTTTTTTTTGACTCTCAGACCCAACTATGCCAATTCTCAGCTCTCCTTTGTAGTTAAGCTTTTCAAAATATTTTCTTTTCATATTGCCTTTTTTCCCCTCACTTCCCGTTTTTTAAATCTTTTTTTTTTTTAGGTGTTAGCATTGTAGTGATATTTTCCCAGGCATATTTTCAGCCCAGATAAGGACACTTTTTAAGTACGACTGTGTTAAACACTATTTTCTGGCTACCCAGATCATTTTTGCTATTATAAAAATTGCAAGTATTGCCTAAGAATGCATAATTGTGCACCTAGCATATTTCTTAATTCTTAAGAAATATTTTATTATGAAATATTTCAATACTCCCAATAGCAGGCTTTCAGGGCCAATTGAAAGAGTATAGTGGAGGCCTACCTACCATCTGATGAATATTTAACAGATATATGTCAGGCTTGCGTCGACTATCCCCCAATCTTCATTCATTATTTCTTCATAACAACCTGGAAGGCCAGGTTTGAATTTGATCTTGGTGCCTTATTCATACTCATATCACCGCCCCACCACCCCTGCCCTGCTCCCTGCTTTATCCTCCCAACAGGAAGCTTGCACATATACACTTAGCACAGCCTGCGTGTCTGGGCTCCATGCCCAACCCACACACAGAGTTGCCCTTGGCTATCCATCAGGGTTAGGGGTACACACAGTAATGGCACAGTCTGCTACTGCAGGGATAGACCCAGGGAATAGATTGACACAGTCCCTGGAATTGGGCTATGGCCACTTGGGCAGTGCATTCCAGGGTCCACGATATCTGAGTGTGGCTAGAACAAGGTGCAGGCATCAGGTGGACACATTCCCTTGGCTGACTGACTTCTTGTATATATGCCCTCAGAAGATTTCCATAGAAATGTTCGTAATAGCATTGCTAAAAAAAATCTGAAAACAACTCAGTTACTGGTTGACAGGTCATTGGAAACTTATGTTACACAATGGAATGCTATAATGCAGTGAAAATATGTATGCATATATTATAAATATTTTATACAGTATCATTTATGGGTGAATTTTATATAACCAGCTCATTATCACAGGATGCTTTTACTGATTTTATTGTATCTGTAGCCAACCTATGGTTGCAATTGATGAATGATTATAGTACTGACTACTGGGTGATTTCTTTGCTTATGTTAACAAGTAATAGAAAAGTGAAATAAAATGTGTTTTGGAAATTCACCATTTGTCAGTGACATTAGTGACTTCTTTGTTAGATCAAATAATAACATTTGAATACTAGAGGACTATTTCTTATTTTTTTGTGCTATTCACAAAGTAATGACTATAGGCATGACACACTTTTAAGTCTAATCTGCATAATTAACAGTTTTTTCTATTATGCTCTTAAGGATAGACAATACACAAAACAATAAATGAAGCCCTGATTTGTAGTGTTGAAAATTTCCTTGGTATAAATACTTCCACAATTGCCCATTTCACGCTACTGACATCACATTGCTGAACACAGAGCTGGGAAACGGCATGCTGTGGTCCACATTACGTCGTGTTTCCACCACACAGATCAGAGGACATAAATGACCTCAGGAACATGGTGTTTAGTAAAATGTAGTAAGATCGTTAAGATGTGATGAATTTTGAGTACTTATTTCTTTTGTTAATAAGATTTACTTAATTGTAAGTTTATGCAATTCACTTTTTAATGGTTATATTAACAAATAGCTTGCAAAAATTTTTTAAAACTTAACAATCAGCTATTGGTTCAAACCAGCTCCAGTACAGTATTGCCCAACACCATTGACTGAATAGGCTATGTCAGTCATTTCTGGGTTTACATTCTATTTTATTGTCCTGTTTATGTATTTCTGCTCTGATAAAACACTGTATTAATTCATGTTTAAAATTCAACTTGGTATCTGGAAGGGCAGTCCTTTCACAGTTTTCTTCTTCAGGAATATCTTGGCTGTTTTTGTTGGGGGCTACCTTGGCACTTTCCTTGCTATGTATACTTTATAATTATTTTGTGAATTTCACAAAAATTTGGAATTTGGAGTGAAATTGCATTGAATCTTAGGTCAGTTTGGTAAAAACAGACATTTCTATGATGTTGAGTTTTTTATTCACTGATATTTTATAGCTCTCCATTGTCAGCCTCTTCATGTTTTTAAAATAATCTTAAAATGTTTAAAACTTTTTTTACAATTTATTCTTAAGTACTTTATATTTTTGGTTGGTGGTACAGAGATTTTTTTATCTTCCTTTTTTCCTTTAAAGTCAATTTAATTGAGGTATAATTTACATATGATGAAATGCACCAAGTATGTGAAACCATATGAAAAATCATATATACACAGTTTGATGAATTTTGACAAATGTATAACTCATGTAACCACCTCCACAATCAGGATGTAAAACATTCCTGTCATCCCACACTATTCCTTATTGCCTCATTTCAGTCAAATCCCCCTTTCCTTCCAAGCCCCAGGAAACCACTGATTCATTTTCTGTCACTATAGATTAGCTTTGCCTGTTCTTGAATTTCATATAAATGGAATCATACAGTATATATGTACATTTTTGGGGTCTGGCTCTTTTTGCTGGGTCTAATGTTCTTTTCCAAACGTTTATAAACTTGCTGATTTATGGAAATGAAATCTATGTTTCGTGAAAATTCATCTTACAGTTATTTTACTAAACCCTTTTGTTACACCCAATAATTTATCTGAGATTATTTTGGTTTTTTTTAATATGAATAATAATAGAACTTGGAGATGATGACATTTTGATTTCTTCCTTTCCAGCCCTTATACTGTTTATTTATTTTTCTTGTCTTATTATGCTAGCCAGAGTATCCAATGTTAAACTGAAGTTATAATAGTAAGCCTCATCATGTTTTTCTTATTCTTAAATGGAATGCTTTTCCATATTTCACCATTAAGTTTAATGATTGCTGTGGGTGTAATATAAACAGGTTTTGTTAGGCTTACGAAACATCTTTCCATTCTAAGTTTGCCAAGGTTTTGAAAAATCATTATGGGTATTGGATTTTATTGAATGCTTTTTTTACTGTAATTATTAATAAACATTTTGTCTTTTAACGTCCTTTTTGCATCTATATTCATAAGTGAGCTTGACTTCAAAAAGCAGAGTATGGCAAACTTTTTCCTAAAGCGTCAGATGATAAACATTTTCAGCTTGTGGGCCATACCATTTCTATCACAACTACTCAACTCTGCTATTGTAGTATGAAAGCAGCCATAGATAATGTGTAAACAAATAGACATGGCTGTGTTTCAATAAAACTTTATTTACAAATATAGGCAGCCAGCCTGTTGACTGTAGTCTGCTGACTCCTGTCAGTAAAACAGATTCAAACACTTTTATGATGCTAGGACTTTTTATACTTTCTGTGTCTTCTTGAGTCAGTTTTGTTGTTACATTTTCTGGTATTTTTTCCACTTCATCTAAGTTTTAACATTTATTTTACACCTATTTTATTTGTAGTTCTCCTTTGTTTTATTTCATCACTCTTTTTCTTACAATATGTTTTTGTTTGAGACTTCTGCCTTTCATCTTGATCAGTTTTGGAATGTTTGTTTTATTGATGACTTTTAACAAAACTTTAAGCACAGCCCAGGAAATGGTGACCTCATGCTTTTCTTCCACTTAACCTATAAATACGTTGACTGATCTATAGATGGTAGATCATTCCTCCACCTGGTTTGTCCATCTCCACTCTATGTTGTGTCCTTTCTTAAACTACATACTTAAATGAAGGTGTAGATATTTCTCACATGGAAGATCATTCTTCATTAAATAATACAGGATATTGGACCTCTGTTAATAGGTAATCAGAGCAAGTATTCTTTGAGCACTCAGTGTATGCCAGGCACTCCACTAAGTGCTTGACACAGATTATCTCACCTAACCTTCACAGCTATTCTACTAAATTTTACCATTACCTTCATCTTTGCATGTAAAGAAACAGGCTTGGAGAAACTAACGGGCATAAAGAAATAATGGTGGACCAGGATCCCAAACTTTTGCTGCATACTTTAGTGTCTTAAGAAGACATGGCTGGGGGCTTCCCTGGTGGCGCAGTGGTTGAGAGTCCGCCTGCCGATGCAGGGGACACGGGTTCGTGCCCCGGTCCGGGAGGATCCCACATGCCGCAGAGCGGCTGGGCCCGTGAGCCATGGCCGCTGAGCCTGCGTGTCTGGAGCCTGTGCTCTGCAACGGGAGAGGCTGCAACAGTGAGAGGCCCACGTACCGCAAAAAAAAAAAAAGACATGGCCATTAGAAAGCAGTACTCTGCGAAGAAAGTCTAGACCAATTATGTCCTGCAATTTAAGTTTTAAAAATGAGATTCTAGCTTGTAATCACTCTCCTGTGAGTTCGATCCTTGTTTAAACCACTAGGATCATATATCTGAATGTAACTAAGTAAGGGTCAGATCATGAACTGTGGTTTTACTTCTGTATAATATTTTATAATTTTCAAAGGCTTTTACCAATATCTCATGTTATCCTCACAATATATCTTTGAATTAGTGATAATTATTTTTCCTATTTTAGAGTTAAGTGCATTGAGCCTAAGAGATTTAAGTATCTAGGTCAAAGTCACAAGCTCATGGGTGGTAAAGCTCAGATGTAAACAAAGGTTTTCTGACTTTCCATGTTGGAATCTTTTCCAATACAGCATGGATCAGGCATTCATGAATCCCTGTCTGAAACAGCCAAATGATTTGACTCTTACATCATCTGATTTGCTCAGTGTTGTAGAATTAAGGATTGGATGATGACTGATTTATTAGCGTCACAGAGGACTGCAATATATGATGTGTGTATGGATCTAATTTAGTGAAATGAGCAAAGTAACCTCTGTAGAGTTAATGCATGATAGAAATGCACTGAAATGAGAACTAGAACATATATAATTAAAGAATCTGTTTCTCCACTGGACATAACAAGCCAGGAAGGATGACAAAAATGTTTGTGTCGATTCCTTCAGTAGGCTATTTCCACATCAACCAGGGCTGTAGATACTTGGTGTCAATTTTTGAAAGTTTATTCTTAGGTTTCTGAGTTCATTGTTCTGGATAATTTAGTGTTCCCTTTTTCTTTTAACACCAGCAGAGAACTTGTACATGGATAACTTCCAGGGGCCTTTCACTGGTGCTGTTTCCCAGAGGCCCATCCACTTGATGATGGCTTTTTGAAATGACTGATGTTCCAAATAATGATATGTAAAATATGTTATTAGCCTCTTTCCTTGAATATGACTACCTTATAAGGAAGAAAGAAAAAATACCATGATTCCAAACCAGCACTAAATTGATTTAATAGAAGTTCACACACAAAATTTATTTGGGAAAAATACGTTGGCATAATCTATTAGTAATGATATGTATCTTTTCTTTAAGGCAGAATTGATATTATGATTGTATACTGGTGTATGTTATACATAAACATAAACATTAATCGTTAAGTAGTAATAAATAGTTACATGTGGCACACAGACTTAAATATTACTAAATACTAATGACAATTTTAGTCATAACTAACATTTTTAGTGCTTACTCTGCTCCAGGAAGTATCATAAGGGATTTAATTTGATTCCCACAACAAACCTAAAAGGTTGGTACTAGTGTTATCACCATTTTACAAATGAGAAAAATGATGCCCAAAGAAGTGATGCAGTTCAGCCAGTTCACACTAATAAACAAACTGGCTCTAGATTCTACATTCTTAACCATGTACCGTGATGCTGTATGATGCATGATGAGAGGGGATGGGAAGCAGAGTTTCCATGACAAACAAGCACATGCCTCACAAAACAACTGCAAAGCATCCCAACCGCTAATGTCCCATTATCATGTTAACAAGTTAAGAGGCCAGGAAGATATTTGTATTTAGAATTCTCTTGAAACATAAGATGTAGAAATAGAATACATTTTAAAGACATTTTTCCTGTTTCACATAGTCTGCACTTTCTGACAACAGAGAAATTTGGAAGAAATTTCTCCCAAACTTTCGTCTATTTTTCTTTTGCATAGGTGCTGTGAATCTTCTAACCAATTGTGTTTGCCTAGTTTCTTTGGCTACTAGGAAGTTCAGAACCAGATGTACAGCCTACTTGTAAAAATTGTATAGGATTAAAGGATTTCCCGGTATTAATCATATCTTGGCTTTTTATTATTTTCTGCCACATTTTTCATGGGTCCTGGTTTCTTGAGCTGTTTGCTTTTCATTTTGTTGAATTGTAAAAATTCCTTCAAGGCACCTCAAGATCTTATGGAGGTGTTTACTAAATACATCAAAAATATGTAAGATAAAAATTCAAAAAACATGTTGTTTTATTTAAAGTCATAGAATTGTCATAAACGGGACCACTGAGATTTTCTAACTGTTAAATGACAAGAGACGGTTAGTTTAGTTTGGTTTGGTTTTAGGAACAGAGTGTAGATGTAGTCACATTATTACATGAAACCTTGTTCACGTTCCTACTGTAAAAATGTTTTGTTCTGTTTTGGAAAAGCTATTTCTGGAGTTCAGTTTTCCATTCACAATTAGGTGTGTGACCCAACTAGATAGTATTCTGGTGCCTGATAATGAATGTTAAATTTGAATTTATCCAGACTACTTCATTGCTTATAAAATAGTGTCATCTTGGATGACCTAGTAACAAACCTAACCCCAATAACTTTTTTTTTTTTTAAATCCTATGTACAGCCTAGTTAGCATTTTTTAAAAAATAAATTTATTTATTTATTTTTGGCTTTGTTGAGTCTTCGTTTCTGTGCGAGGGCTTTCTCCAGTTGCGGCGAGTGGGGGCCACTCTTCATCGCGGTGCACGGGCCTCTCACTGTCACGGCCTCTCCCCTTGCGGAGCACAGGCTCCAGATGCACAGGCTCAGTAGTTGTGGCACACGGGCTTAGTTGCTCCGGGGCATGTGGGATCTTCCCAGACCAGGGCTCAAACCCTTGTCCTCTGCATTGGCAGGCAGATGCCGAACCACTGCGCCACCAGGGAAGCCCACCCCCATAACTTTTTACTGACATCAGAATTGATTATTCTAACACTTTGGAGGTAGAAACCCCATGTTGATTGTTCAGATGAGGTTAAGAGGTTGTATTTTAAGCGAGGTTGCTCAGCTCTCTTGGTAGTGATGCCAGGGAGCATCTCTATCAGTGTGGCCAGGAGGGAACGGTTTTTCTAGGCACCACTGACCCTTGAGATACAACCTGGTAAGTCCATTCTTCTTTGCAAGAGGGAAAGTGGTTGAAAGAAAAAAAGAAAATTACACCACAGTATACCAGGGAGGGGAGAAGAGGAAGGATTTTAAGCAGAAAAAAGGAAAAAGAAAATACTGCTTCTGGATGAAAAAATTAATGAGCATAGGACACAGATGACCGAGATAGGTCAATGCAGAGCATCAGCCTTCCCACAGCCCTCTTGAATCATCTCTGTGACGTGGGGTGGGTCACAGAATACACGGTCCCCTGTTCATTCTGAGAGTTTCCTGTTGGTGAGGCGAGATGATGAATTTGCTCGACAGATTGAACTCCTGCGTGTGCTTAGAGCACAGAGGGAGAGGGAGGCTCATCCGGGGCTCTGATCCCCTCGCAGCCACTGGCAGCTGCCTTTCTCTTGGCCAGCTCCTCGCACTTCAAGGGTCCTGTGTGGTGCATCGGGCGCCAGAAACAACAGTCGTGTCAAGTCGCACTTCAGGACTGAACAAAGTTATCTCTGTCCAGCACGTTTCCAAATGCGATGCAAAAATAAGGTATGAACAGATGGACGGATTTGCTTGTTCCATGTCCCTCTGGTGAATCTTGTGAGCTCTTTTGCCCGTGGTATGTTTGTTTTCCATACTTGAACATTTTTTCCCCGATATAAAATTCAATATTTGAAAGTTGGTTCTGGCAAAGTTGACCAAGTAATTCTTAGGTTAATTCCACAGATGTGTTTATTTATTCACGTCTGAAATACTTTCTTTCCTCAAATTACAGGGCATATCAAGAGTTAGCATTTCTTTCAGGATTTAAGGGTCACTTTGTTTGTTAAAACCAACCAACCAACCAACAAAATAAAAGCAAGAGAAGGAGAAGCCAGATTCATACAAAAGGAGTATTGGGGTTTTATATTTTTATTAATTGATGCACTAAATAACCCAATAGCAATGAAACTATTAGTAGTAATTAAAATGAAGCCTTTAATGTTTATTCTTATTTACCTCCTTTATTTATATTTTCATTTACTCTACAGTGTTTTAATTTTTAGGTAAAATAAGAAATCCCCACATGTCAGATGCAGGACTTCTGTATTTATTAATTTGCAGAAGCACGTGTGAGGTCACTTTGAGCTCCATTTTAAAGGTAGTGGGGCTTAAGGTCAGAATTAAGGTGAGTGGTTTGTAAATTTTAAGATCACAATCTATGGAAACCCCACTTGGTCTAAACTGCAATACTTGCATATTTTGAACCACAACTTAATGCCAAAAAAGGATTCCCTCTCGGGTGCAATTTCCTCCTTCAACTTCCTAGTGTCAAATACAGAAGACAAAATGCCATCAAGAGTAATGATGTTAGTGTAGGGAGGGTGGGAGGGAGGCACAAGAGGGAGGGGATATGGGGATATATGTATACATAAAGCTGATTCACTTTGTTATACAGCAGAAACTAACACAGCATTGTAAAGCAATTATACTCCAATAAAGATGTTAAAAAAAATAGAAATAAAAAAAAAAAGAAGAGTAATGATGTTGCCCTTGGACTTTAACGCAGAAAGACCAAAGGAGCTTTGCACCTTCAGGAATTCCCTCTCTTTGGGGATTAAGTGATTTCAGATTGACTGTTCTATTTAGTATTATAAAATGGTTTCATACAGAACAGTTACAGGCAGACCTAGGAGATCCTGCCAGTTCGGTTTCAGACCACAGCAATAAAGCGAGTCAAATGTTTTTAATTTTCCAGTGTATATAAAAGTTATGTTTATACTATATTATAGTCCATTAAGAGTACAATAGCATTATGTCTGAAAAATGTACATACCTTAATTAAAAATACTTTATTGCTTAAAAAATGCTAACCGTCATAAGAGCGCAGTATGGTAATGCAAGTTTGCCACAAATTTTCAATTTGTAAAAAAAAAAAACCAAAACCCACACTATCTGCGAGGTGCGATAAGGCACAGCACAGTAAAATGAGGTCTGCCTGTGTACTTAAAAGAGGTAAAACTATCCAAACATTACAGAAATAATAATCGCATTGCGACAGGCACGATAGTGAGTGCTCATTGACTTGGACCAAGTGTAAATATTAGAACTTATATTTAACATACATACAATTATAGGAAAGTGAAATTAGTGTATTATCATTTTTTTTCTAAAATGATTAATGGAGGGCTTCCCTGGTGGTGCAGTGGTTGGGAGTCCGCCTGCCAATGCAGGGGACACGGGTTCGTGCCCCGGTCCGGGAAGATCCCACATGCCGCGGAGCGGCTGGGCCCGTGAGCCATGGCTGCTGAGCCTGCGCGTCCAGAGCCTGTGCTCCGCAGCGGGAGCGGCCACAGCAGTGAGAGGCCCCCGTACGGCAAAAAAAAAAAAAAAAAAAAGATTAATGGATTCCAAATCACACTCATGAATCTAGCAAAACGTTTGATGAGTATTTGCTGCGTGAAGAGTGTTGTCCTGGGAAGAGTCAGTGCTGCAAAGATGATTCCAATGTAGCAGTCGTGACGTGACCTATCTGTCTATAGAAGGGGCAGAGGCTAGAAACTGGGGTTTGGCGTGAATCTGATGGAACTAAAATGTTTGCTGGGTAGCGGGGTGCAGTGGAGGCAGCATGCCTCTCCAAGAGCAGACAATTACCACATTAAGAAAAAAGGCTTTAGCGATAAGTAGCAGGTTAGTGTTTTTCAAGCATATCGTTTGTTATTTTAATAAGGTTTTTTCCCCTATAAAGTAGTGTATGCATGTCCTTGCTGCTGCTCAGGCCCTCGTCCCGCTGCCCACAGCGAGGCTGAGCACCCTTTTCTGCAGCCGCTTGCTACACGAGCCCCTTCCTCTTGCCACCCAAAAGGCTGCTGCCGCTTGGGCTGGGCTGACTGTCAGCTTCCCCCAACTACGCTGAACAGAGAGTGCGTGGCCGTGGCAGTTCACGTGTCCTCGTGGTTGTGATCCCAAAGCTCGTGATGCTATGCGTTGTCTTCTCTCCCTGGGACCTCCGTGGGACATGCACTCCCTCCTGACTCAGCCCCCTCTCATCACACACTGCCCCTCCTCTGGGGCTGGCAGTCACGTCATGGATTTAAATTCCCGCTCTAGGTGTTACTGGCTGGCTAGACTTTAGGCGAGGCATTTAATTTCTCTGATCGGCGTCCTTTTCTGAAAACTACAAATTATTATAAGCTTTCATAGGACTGGTGTTGTCCATGTCAAGTGGGTAACAAGTGAGAAGGACCCTCGCAGAGCCTGTCCCAGAGCAGAACCCCAGTCTCAGTGAAGCCTCACCTCTGCATCCTTCCCTTCCTTCCTTCCAATTTTCTTTGTTTGTTGTCTGCTGTCCTTCTTCTGCTCCACTTCTTTTTCTTCTTCCTTTCCTTTATTATTATCATTATTTTTGAGATATAAGAACCACAAAAGAGAGGGACCATGTTGTATTCTGGGAGTTCAGAAAAGAGATTTGACAGTTGGAGGCATGAGAAGTATTTGGGGAGAGCCTTTAATGTAGGTCTTGAAGTTAGTAGACCTTAATATGTAGAAAGGAAAGAAAGAACACCTAGACTTTGAATAGAAAGCCAGAACCATTATGGAGACCTTGTATCCTAGTTAAAGCATTTGTACTCTAGTAGGCAGTATGGAGCCTTTGAAAATTTTTTTTTTTTTTTTTCTTCTTCATCATGTCCTAGGTATACTTTAGCGGGGTTGATGTTGAAAATGGCATTCTTGATTCACTGAATGGGGTGTGGGTGAGGGAGACCGTTTCAGCGGGTCTGAATCAGGATGATGACAAGCGAAATAGAAAGGGCTGTTGAGGAATCTATTGCGTTCTCAGTAGGACTCACAGCTAATTGCATGTAAGGAGTAAAGCGTATGGTGGAAGCAAAAATATTTGAGGTTTTAAGCTTAGTGACTAGAGGGATAGAAGTGACATGATCAGGGAGAGGAAATACGTGGAGAGAAACATGTTTGCAAAGGAAGCTTGAGGTGTCCGCTAAAAATTTGGGATGTTGTCTTTAGAAAGTTGTGGGAAATAAAAGCCTTACATTCCACAGCTGTGTAAGAGCCACTTGCATGGCTTTTGGAATAGAGGTTAAATGACTGTCAGAAATGTCCAAGGTTAATAAATGTCAGAATCTTCTAGAAAGGGTCTGAGATGAGATGATCTTAGGGATAGTGAGATCTATTTTTTGAAAGGTGAGGGATGATCCAGAGGAATCAGAACAGGAAACTGAGCTGTTCAGAAGGACGGGATCATGCTCAAAGAAGAAAGATTCACTTTGTTATAAAGCAGAAACTAATACACCATTGTAAAGCAATTATACTCCAATAAAGATTAAAAAAAAAAAAAGAAGAAGAAAGGTGTGCTTGGGTGTTTCCAATACGGTGATACACCGACTTTCAGGAAGGTGGGAGATTAAAAGCGGTTGGGTTTATTAACAAGAGGTCACTGGAGACTTTTAAGAAACAGTTTTATAGGGTAATATTTTGCAAACCCAGTCTAGAACAAAGTATAGCACAGTGGTTCATAGTCAGCCCTAGAATTTGATTTGATGGTTTGAAGCAAGACGTGTTTCCTACTAGTTGTTTTCACTGTAAGATTTGGTGTCTTTCTAGGTGTTTCATCCAAAGAAAAAATAATTTGTAACTATTCTTGTTTTCGCAAATTAACATTCAAACTATTAAAATTGCAAATTCCAAAGTGTAGTTTTTCTGAAGCTCTTAAAGTTAACTCAGTCTATCATTATTCTGTATGTAAATCTGGTACAGTTCAGCAGTCACTTTCAAGGGGACCTTCACAACTTAGTTAAGTTTCACTGAATATTTAAATAGCATTCATAAATTTAACATATTCATTTCTATTTTTTAAGCTTTTCAAAGGTCTAACAAAGAGTCCCAAGTTCTGGAGAAATTTACATAAATATAGTAAATTAAATTTATAAGCATGGTGACCCTTAAGTTCTCATAAACATTACAATATTATTTTATAAACTAGTGAATTTTTCTTATATGTTTTTTATAAGTTTATAATTAAAAGAGCAAACCTAAATAAATCACCCAGTCTTAAATTTGATAAATACATAACACAACACATGTACACAAATTATTCATAAGCACAAATGTATTAATGCTTGTTTTTTGCTTGTTTTTTGTTTTTAATGATTGTTTTTGCTTTGTCATCTTTGTCCCTTACTCTAAACTTGACTGGTTTTAAGAAAATTTTTACACTAAGGAGACAATCCTACAACCCAAGGTCTGGTCTTCTCAGCAACAATGCCCTTTGCCTTCCTCTAACTTAAAAGCTAGAAAGCGGGCTTCCCTGGTGGCACAGTGGTTGGGAGTCCGCCTGCCGATGCAGGGGACACGGGTTCATGCCCCAGTCCGGGAAGATCCCACATGCCACGGAGTGGCTGGGCCCGTGAGCCATGGCCGCTGGGCCTGCGTGTCCGGAGCCTGTGCTCCGCAATGGGAGAGGCCACAACAGTGAGAGGCCCGCATACCACAAAAAAAAAAAAGCTAGAAAGTGAAATATTCAAACTCTGAGTTCTCTTACGGCCACAGGGGCCCGCTTGACACTCTTCTGTCCGATGGATTATACACAAGAGTTCCTGTCTACTTATGGATAAAAAGGCACCAAATATTTTCTTGTTACCACAGATAATGGCACCTGGTAATTATCATATCTGAAACTTATATGACCCTCACTGTGTTCCAAAAACCATTGTATCTGCTTTCTGTGGTTTAACTGTAATATCCATAACAACTCCACGAGGTAGATACAATGATCATTTCTTTTCATAGAGGAGGAAGTGGCAACACAGAGAGGTTACTGACGTGTCCAGTCACACAGCTAGTAATTGGGCAAAGTTCAGGTTTGAGCCCCAGCACCCTAGTTCCAGAGTCATCTTCACCCCTCCCCCATAGTCCTTCCTCTCCCTGGTCCTTCCTCTGCTGGGCACCTGAAGCTCTTTGTTGGATCTATTCTGCAACATTTATGACATACTGTGACTGCTAGTGGTTTTTAGTCATCTCCCCTATTGGTCTATATGTTCCTTGGCCATGTGCATCCTTTATACCCCACACCCAGCCACAGAACCTGTCTTCTCATAGATGTTCAACAAATACTTCAATGAGCAAATGACCTGAGATCTATAACATTTCAAATGTCACTTAAGTGGACTTACTTTAAAAGCCTCAGAGTGCCAACCTTGGAGGATATTCCTTGAAATTTAAAAAGGAGTAAATACAATAGGTAGAAAAGTGACTCTTTACTCCGGAAAGGGGGTTGTCAGTTTGCCTAATGACCACTTTGTACAGTGTCATCATAGAGCTGAGAAACCCCTCGCCAGATCTGGTAAGGAAGGAGACTTTCCATTGTCCCTTTGTGTATTTCTCCATAAATGACATTGTCATTATCTAATACTTTGACAACTGTCTGAATCAAATAGTCTGTAGAGAAGTAAGACAAATCACAAAGCCCTTTTCAGATCTGTGATTTCCCTCAAGGGAAGCTAATGTGTGACTGGGCGCCTGGGCCCCCATGTAGAGCTGATGTTTGTCCGCAGATGTTCGAAAACAGTATGGCAGAGTCACCAGCACCTGGGATATGGTCCGTAGAAAAGGGGTGTCATTTACATGTTAGGACATGTTCGGCTTCATGATGTGGATGAAATGATAATGTATTAGAGTGCTCCAGAGAAACAGAACCAATGGGATATGAAGAGATTTATTATGAGGAATTGACTCAGTTATGGAGGCTGAGAAGTCCCACCGTCTACCATCTGTAAGCTGGCGTCCAGGAAAGCTGGTGGTGCAAGTCAGTACAAGTCCAAAGCCCTGAGAACAAGGAGTGCAGCTGGCCGTATCCCAGCTCAAAAAATTAGGCAGGAAGGGCTGAATTCTGCTTTCTTCTGCCTTTTTGTTGTATTCAGGTCCTCAGTGGATGAAATGTTGGTCCACCTGCATTGAGGAGGGCAAACTGCTTTACTGAATCCACCAAAGCAAATGCTATTTTCATCCAGAAGCATCTTCACAGATACCCCGAGATATAATGTTTAGCCAAATATCTGACCCCCTGAGATCCAGTCAGTTGACCCATAAAATTAACCATGACAAATAAATATGTAACCCTTGGCAAAATGTGTAAACGTTATGTCCAACAAGCGTGGCTCATGGCATATACTTGTTAAGCAAAATCCTTTTGTCTTCCATGGTCTCTTCGTTACTCAGTAGGGGCCAGCCTCTCTCTCCCTGGATGACCAGTCACAGGGACCCAGACTTCTCAGTCACTCTTAGATAAGATGCAAAGACAACCTTATCTCAGTAACTCAGTTGTCTGGGGCCCTTATAATAATGAAGGCTCCGACCTGATGGAAGCTGGGTTACTCCTTCCCCCACTGCGTGGCTACAGGTACAGGAAGCAGAAGTTCTTGGTTTCTTCTCCCATCAACCTCCCGTTTTCTAACCTGGGGTTTTGAGACCTTCAGGGTGGGCGTGGGGAGGGGGCAAAGGCAAGGGGACAGGAGGGTTCTCGCTGACGGGTGTTGGGGTGGCATCGCCGTCCCCATTGTCTGGACTCAGCAGATATTCAACACTGACTCTTCCTCTGGTTTCTCCCACTTCCTTTTCCACCAGTTCTGCACAGTGCAGTCCCTTCATTCTAACATGATGGGTCCCCACTTCATCAGACCTCAGCTGAAATGTCCATTTAACATCATGTTACGAACGAATTTCTTCAAAAACACGGGTCTTCCATTTACTATCTAGCCAGAGCTCCCTATTTGGGCACAGACTTCCTCAGGCTTTACTTGAATGTGTTGCCATCTTCATTTCACCTTTAAAAGGACCTGTGTTTGATACAACTAGCTTCTGAAGATGTGGCGGAAGAAAAAAGACTTTTGCAAATAGTCACTAGTCACAAGTGAGAGTGTTCATATATCTAATGAGAAATTATGTTTGCTGGCAAACGTTTGTATGTTTCCCTGTCTCCTTACATCCCTACTTTTTGGATAAGATGGACTCGAGATGACTAACCCAGAGAAGGAAATAAAATCAACAGAGAGGAAATTGGGCAAAGGGAAAGCAAAGATAGAAGAATAAAACACAACTGGGGAATAGGTAATATTCACAAATGCTTGGCATTGTGCATTTTGTCAGAGGTGGTCACAAATTTTAGCTGAATTCCTTAGTTGTACAAAGAGAGAAAGGCAGTCAGTTTCACAATTCAATATATTTATAAGACGTAAAGAATGTAGTTGCTCAAGATAATCAGATATTTTTCCTAAGAGAGGAATGTCTCCTCTGTGTTCCCGTGGTGGGGATACTATACAAGGGGGTGGACTAAAAGGCAGTATCATCCACAAAAGAGCACGACCCTCACGCTCGTTCTTGTAACATTCCTCAATGCAAACAGGAAGCCAAAGACTCTTAGTTATTTAGAAAATATTCTTATAGATAGAAACATGATGCCAAGTGGTAGTCTTCCTTTAGACAAGCCTAGTATTGGGCCTTCACAGTTACACAGACACACTTTGAGTCTCTTGATACATATTTTTAACTTCGGTGACAGTTCTGCCCAATGTCAAACGTAATAATACCCACTTTTGTTGGTGATTTACCCATTGGATAGATATGAGTGTTTGTGTGTATACTTGCAACGTCTTTCCCATATAGTTCTCACGTGAATTTCCAACTTAAAAAAAGAATTTTTCTTTCCAAAAGTTGTGGATTGGCAGTCAGGGTGAAATTGTATATTTAGGAAGTCATTCTTTGGCATCGAATTCATTTTGTGGGAGATTTAATGCTCCTTCCTTGTTCTTTGTTTTTCTTCTTTTCCTGGAAAAGGCTACTCTTGGGTGTAAAAAAGAGTCAGAGATTACAAATTTTTAAAAAACATCTGGCTCTGTGCAGTGAATATTAATGTGTGTGTTCTCAGAGGCTGCCTTAATGAAAAAAGCAAGATGGGAGGCAAAGAAAGAAGGAAGATATCGTATAGTCCAATTAAGTTCTATAAAGAAAATGGAACCATTCTTAAGAGGTTGAAAAAAAGAACCTTTTTGCCCCTGAGCAAACCAACAGCCCAGCTGGAATAGGATGACCTCACAAATATAAAGCAAATCCATTGAGTGCACTAGGGCGCCACAGTCAGGGGACAGATAGGCTAAGTCCCTGGTCTGGGCAGTTAGGATTGAATAAAAATCAGAGCAGCATGCTGGCACGAACTCAAAGCTTAGAAAATGAGTGAATTATTAATTGTGCGCATAGATTTCTTAAGTCCATTTCTGCTTCATGGACACTTTCTGCTGTTTTCAGAGATTTTTTCGTCCAAAACTACTTGATGAGATTACTTATAGGGGGTATATATAGAAATACTCCCTGGTGAGAAATACAAGTGGTTTTGTCTTTAATAAATCAAAATCTGAAAAGCATTTCCTAAATGTTTTCCCCTGTGGTGGTGGAGGAGAGTAATATATCTTAATTTTGAAGCCATTCAGACGTTTGAAAATACGGAGACTGGAGAAAAGAGCAAACCCATCTCTAAAAAGGAGGACTCTAAACTCATTCAAACCAATGAATTACAGAATTTGGCCGATGAAAAGTAGTTTCACTGTTTTCACAAACAGGTGTCAGAACTAATAAAACTGTCCTGGAAAGGCAGCTTGGTGAGGGAACGTCTTCTGTGTGCTCTGTCGATGGCTGTGTCCCTCCCTCCCCACCCTCTGGAACAGAGTCCAACACATAGTAGATATTTGATAAATATCTGTAACATGAGTGAATGAGCGATAAGCCTAAGTAGCAAAACGAATGAATGAATGAGGGCTGTCTAGTAGAGCCATGGGTAACCTGTGCTGATGAATGGATGAAACTACATTGTAATTAGCATTGAAATCATTTGTACTTTTATGGCTTCTTCCCTGGTATTAGAGAGTTGGCGTTCCGAAAAATTTTAAAGCATTTTCCTTTCAATCTTATATACACAATTACATTGAACTTTCCATCATTTGCTGAACAAAATGCAAACTGTTATCACAAGATAAGAATCAAATGAGTCTGCATTGATGTATTTCTCTCCAGTTCGCATTTCTGTGGCTCATTACTGAACAGTCTAAGTATTAGTTATAGATATTTAATTATTTGGCAACCATGGCTGTGAGGGTGTATAGTTTTTCAATTAAAATGTCAAAGGAATAATATGAATGAATAATGAATAAGCCTAAGTAGCAAAACCCTTGTGTTAGCTAATCACTGTTTTTACTACTTTCTATATTCATAGACATGTTTCAAATAAAATAATTCATTCGAACACATTTTTGGGCCTCTGTTTTGTGTCAGGCATTCTCTAGACACAGGAGAGGTATCAGTCAACAAGTCTAAACACTTGCCCTCCTGGAGCTTACATTTTGGGGGAAGGGAGAGGCATTTAACAAATTTTGAAATCATTAAATCATATTACAATATTTAGTTATGATGCATTGACGGAAGAGTGATCATGCTGGGGCATCGTAGTATTGCTACATGAAATGGGTTCTTGGGGAAGCACGGGAGTTAGACTCGCAAATGTCTAGGGAAAAAAGTGTTCTAGGCAGAGGGAAGCAAGATGCAAAAGCTCCTAAGATAGGAAGGTGCCTAAGGAGTTGCCAGCAGGACGACGGTCACAAGTGAGGTAAGGATGGTGGTGGGGCAGATTGCGTAGGGTCTCCTAGACCATGGTAAAACTCTGGACTTTGTTCTAAGTGTGATGGGAATCTACTGGAGAATTTGGGACATGGAGAACTGGATCAGGTTTATACTTTAAAACAAACAATGTAACTGCCAGGGATAATACACTGTATAATGGGCAAGTATAGAAGAAGGGAGAAATAGCAGAAGGCTGTTTCATTTTTCCAGATGAGAGAAGATGATGGTTTGAACTGATATCTTGGTGAGATGGTGAGAAGTGGTCCAATTTGAAATATCTGTTAGTGCCAGAGCCTCCAGGAATTACTACTGCATAGAATGTATGGGGTGGTAGAAAGATGCTAGTCAACAACGATCCCTCCGTGTTTGGCCTGAAGAATTGGGTGGGTGATAGTGCCATTTAATGAGCTGAGGAAGACTTGGGCGGAGCAGGATTGGCGAGCATAAAACAAGACTTCATTTCTGATACGTCACTTTGAGATGGTTTTTAGACTTCCAGGTGGAGAGGTGAGTAGGCGGTTGGATGAAGAATCTGGCTGGAGACGTAAAATTGAATGCCAGCGACATAGAGATGGTGATTTAAAACCACGGAATTAGATGAGCTCATCTGAAGGTGGCTCTTCTCAAAGTATCTCTGATCTCCGCTAAAGAACCTTTGTTTTTTTCTCAGTTGCTGTGGATGAATACTTTGTCAAATACAGTAAAAATAAATTAAAGGGAAAATGAAATTAAAAGTGAAAGAAAGAAACACAAAATGCAAGTGCCTACTTTTATTTTATTTTTGCTATCGCATTTAACAGACATGAAATTGTTTCGTCAAATTGCTGTCAAAGTTTCTAAACATTTACTCTGAGTTTTTTTACTTACCTTGCCGTGCACTGATAACGAAGTGTCAAAACAAGCCAGGAATGAGTGCAGAGAGAGAAGGAGCTTTGGGCCTCCCATGTTAGCCCTCAGCAAGATGGGGAGGAAGGTGGGGAATCACAAGACTATAGTTCCTAGAATTCAGATGAAGAAAGCGTTTCGAGCAAAATGAGGCAAATATTTAGCGTATGCAAAGTAGATGTTCCCAGGCATCAACTAGAATGATCAAATAGGCCAGAATGAATGCAAAGATGTGCTTTTGCTTTCACCCGTTCCTTTCCCCATAAGCTTTCAAGAGGATGCAGTTCTACCAAGCTTCAGCCTTGTCTCTGCAGGGTTCTAAGATGCTTTGGGGACAAGCCCGAATGAAGAAGCTCAGTAAATGAGCAGTAGGATCCATCGCCAAAGTTAGGGTGAGATCAGAGTTTTAAACATCTTCCTCCCTAAAAGCACAAGCCAAGTGACCTAACTCTTAAATTGGAGGCCCTAGGGGTTCAACGTGGCCATTGAAGTCATCACCAAACCAACCATTTTTATTTGTTTGGTTGTCCCTCTTTATTATTAGCAGTCGGTATTATTTCAGCCAACACATTCACTGAATCAGGCCAACAGTGTAATGGTACTCTTGATTTCTCAGCAAAGATTGTTTTTTCAGGCAAAGGGAAAAAAAAAAATCTATGGACAATGGTTAGTTGGTTCAAATGCACACATGTGGATCCAACCTAAGATGACTACCTTATGTGGAGCCCAGAGGGAATTGCACAATCTAGATTTTCCATCTGGGACTTCATTCACTGACTTAAAAATATTGCCCCACATCCCTCCACTCTCCTACCATCCTCTGTTCCCCAACTGGGGCAGCTGAACTTGGGCCATTTTCCAGCGTGATGTTAAGGCTTCGACCCGTTCTAGTACTTTGCGGTAATTCTTTTTAATTACCCATGAATATCTGAGTCTCTTCTGGCTCTACCTCAGTCCCAGTATGGCAGCTTCACCTATGTCATTGGTTCTCAACTGGGGGTGATTCTCCTCCCAAGGGAACATTTGGAACCATCTGGAGACATTTTGTTTGACTCATCTGGGGGTGGAGTGCTACTGGCATTTAGTGGGTGGAGTCCAGAGATGCTGCTAAACATCTTACAATGCACAGGACAGCCCGTGACAACAAAGAATGATCTGGCTTCAAATACCAATAGAACCAAAGTGAAGGAACCTCAACCTGTACCTGGACATTGATTCATTCATTATTTACCCTCCGTGCTAATGTTTCTCTCCACTTCAATATCTTAGGTACTTTCAGTGACTAATTATATTTAAGAAATAACAAAAGAAAAAAAAAATGGTGACCCAAATGCTCAGAGCATCACGTTGGCTAGTTAATAGCTACATAAGGAGTAGGGTTAATATGTCTTCGTAATTTCAGAACTTCCAATTCTGCTTGTGAGTTAAATCTGTAAGAACTTGGTGACAAATTTGGTAAAGGGGTGTCCTCAGTCATTTTTTGCAGTCATGTTTCCTGCAAAGCCTTATTCACGGAGGAAAACCTCAGTAATGAAATGAACTGACAAAATGTCTGAATTGTGGAATGGTTTTGGTGAAATGCATTGCATTACATCTGAATGCCCCCAGCCTTGACCTTCCCAGCTCACCGAAGTAACCTCCCTGAGGAAGCTCGCCTTGGCAAAGCCCTGAGGACTCCTCTTCCTGTATGGATGGATGAATTGCAAAAAGGCACCCTTTTCTGAGCTTTGCACTCTCAAGCCAGGGTCAGGTTTTGATGGGTACACACTGGCTGGCTTCCAGCCTCGTTTTGCAGGGCGCCAGGTGCTTTTGTGCAGGGCACAACTCGCACAGACCTATACAACAGCCCTGCTGGAGCACTGTCTTTATGAAGAGGATCCTTTTTGGTTTTTATTGACTGCGCAGATATGTGTGAAGTGCCTGCTGTGTGTCCATTGTAGGCACTTGAGTGGGCTGGTAAATAAAGTAGGTAAAGATCCCCACTCTCAAGGAACTTCCATTCTGGTGCGGTTTACAGTCTAATGGAGCTTGTGTTTTAAGTTTGTGATGTAAAGTTAGTAATGACTGTATACTGTGGGTGAAAGATAATAAACTGCTGAAGATTTTCATCATTAGATGCAGAGAGTAGTGGCCTGGTTTCAATCTTACCAGCGCCCTGGACTGGGCTTTCTTCCTGCAGCAGTATGTTCAGCTGACCTCATCCTGAGGTCTAGCGCAGCTTCCTTCTTGCATTACTTGCTGTAACACTATTCTTTGCCCTCAAGCCTGTGCTCTGGCCTGGCTTGGTGAAGAAGAAAGCATTTTACCCCCTGCCTGGCTCTTACCACTCGGAACAGCCCCACCTGCGGATCCTGGCAAGTCTCTGATTGAACATTTGACTTCAAAGTTCCATTCTAAATTTATGAGCCGTTTCCTGCCTTTTTGGTTTTGTTTTGCGTCTTTTGCCCTTGGGTACCCAAAACCTGTGTCTTGGGCCATATTGGTCAGAAGCCTTCCTGTGTGTTTTTTCTGTTTGGGGGTTTGGGGTTTGCTGTTGGGCAATGTCATGAGTGGCTGCTTTGCTCCAGGTTTTATACGTCGCTGTCACCATCCTTCTAACTGTAGTCTTAGAGCAAAGCATGTAAGGGACAGAGAAGCAAAAATACAGCTGATAAAGCAGGCAGCAGTGAGCAGCTCACGTGAGTGGAATGCAGCCCTGAAGTGTATTTGCTGAGGTGTGAGTTACCCTCAGTCTTTCCTTTAATATCTGGAAGGAAACAATGCCCAAACCGACATGATATAAATTACTAAGCTCGGTCATTCCTGTTCTAAAATTTGTCAAATTATGTCTATTACATTGAAAGAGAAAGATGAATTAATTTTTTCCAAAGGACAGAAGTCATTTGTCATCATCATTCAAACATATTCCTCTTTCTGTGTTTTGATTCTGAGATACTGTAACTTCTGGGAATTGTGTCCTTTCAGGGAGATATTGGCATGATATTCAGTCAAACTAAACTGCTAGTTTCTTCATTGTTTTTGAAAACTTACCTTCTGTTTCCATAAGGCTCTGGCCTTATGGTACAACTTTTCTTTTGACCTTTTCTTTGGTCAGCTTTTCTTTTTACCTACAGTACAACTTTTCTTTTGACCTTTTCTTTGGTCCATTGCCAGGTGGTAGCTAGAATTTGGGTGGTGATAAAGGGGGCCATCAGGAGACAGAAAGATGTATGTAACGTGATAGAGTTTGGAAGGAGGGTTCTCACGTGAACTTTGATGTTCTGATTGGAACTCTGTTGACTTGGAAGCCAGGCCAGACTTCCTGTTGCACAGGGAGGCATGTCTAGGTATGGGTTGGTTCCGAAAACCCTTGGCTATGATTATTTTGGAACCTACTAAGGATTTTTGATATCTTCTACATGAGTTTAGACTCATTTGTAAAGCTTGAGAGTATTTGAGACCATAGGATTCCTATATAAATTGAATGGAATCGCATGCCTTTCCTATCATTTTAGAGAGTCAGTATTACAATAAGTAGAAGTCGGTGAGATTCAGGGCTCAGCGTCAGTTTTTAACAATATATATCAAAGAGAGGAATGCAGCGGGCATGGCCTGTGACAATGGCTCATCTTAAAAAGGCATTCTTGTCTAGTGTTTGGAGTATTTGCTCCCCTTACTTTTGTAGTGGGTTTAGATATGAAGTTATATTTTTTTCTCAGATTAATATGTGAGTAAGAATGTGTTCCCTGGATGCATAAAGATTACCCAGCAGCAGGAGGGCAACCCAGGAGTTAGCTGCTCAGCAGTTGGGAAACTGGATAATCCACAGAGTGAGTAAAAATAAGGCAGAGCTGCAAATCCCCAATGTCATTCTCATTCAATATCATTTCACGGAATGGGAAAATAAAGTATTTTACCTTGCTAAGTAATGATGAGGTTTGTAGTAAAAGAGTAAACTCCTCTTGCAAAAATTTTAATATTTTATTTCTCATCCATCTTCAGAATTCAGCTTCTAGTGCTCACAGTTTGCAAGTAACTCCACATGGAGAATGAACCTAAAATAAAATCTTGTGAAAAAAATGAAAAGAAGCATGTGCCTCAGATGTGTTCTCCGGAGGCATGTGTTACAACAGAAGGAGCTCAGATGGATGAGTGCGCCGTTAGCCTGTGCTTTGTCAGCAAGTTTTCATGGACAGAAAATGTCAGGTAAAGGAAACCTAGTGTGAGAAATAATCAACAAAGCTGAGTTTCCCAAAGCATTTTATTTTAATCTCAAAATTTTGGATTGCTCCAACCCACCAGTACCGAGGCGAGTAACAGGATGTGAAAATTGAGAATTTCTAAATACTAAGATTTTGGATTAAAAAAAAAAAAAAGCCTGGACACAATATGCATCTTAATATGCAACCAAAGAATTTGTAAACATCTCACTGAATCTGTAGGGGAAGATCTCAAAGAATATATGCGGTCAAAGAATGATAAATGGGATTCAATAGGATTGTGTCATGGTTGCTAATTTATTATGTATCAAAATTCATAGTGTATTGTTTACTGACTGTACTTTTTATTGCTCCATTTTGGGAAATGTATGTATATTCATAGAGATGTGTATAAATTCAACTCCAACCTCAGTCCCCCAATCTTTCTTTTACAGTCACGTCTTAAATTCATCAACTATGAATTATCCTTCTAGAAAGTTCTGGGGGAACTGTACACTACTCCAGGGACGACTGTACTTTCACTACCGTCCTTCATTCTTGTTTCAGAATGATGTGTCCAGGGATTTGTCCTCGGTTTAATCAATCTTTTTCTTCAGCAAAATGTTGGCTTTAGGGCAATGTTGTTTCTGTTGTGATAAGCCTTTGTACATTTGTGTCACTTCAATTCAAGTAGGACTTGGCTGTTGAGCAGTGGACTCGGGGGCTGTGGCGCTGCCTTCACAGAGGGCTGGAATCTCGGGAGCAGGCGTGGGCTGGACACCCCGCCAGACACACGCTCTCTAGGACACACTCTTTTTTATTTCTTCTAGTGTTTGTGACTGATGAGTTCACTAAGCACTGGAATATCTGCTACTTTATTCTTTCAGCAGACACTTTGTTTATTGAGAGCTCATTTTGGCACGTGAATAATCAGCTCTCTGAACGAGCTCAAGGACGATCAAGGGGAATAATTGACCTCCACTTTAGATGATCCGCATTTTTAACGTTAGTATCTGTGACTTTGCAGAGCAGTTGATCCCAACTGGCTTGCTTTCTTCCCAGTCTGTGAGAGTACATCAAAAGCTCTAAAGTGCACCCAGAAATCAAGTTGTAAAAACCCTCGTTACTGTCAAAATTCTATGTGATTTTTAAAAATCTGCAGATAAGGAGGTGTGGACAGGAGATTCTCATGGTCCTTTGTTCTAAAGACGGAACCCATAAATCTATGTTGTACTGCTTTTCCCCCTTCAGAACTTTAACTAGTACAAATTCATTACTTGTGTTGTTATTGACCACTGTTAATCAGACGTACTCAAAGGATCTAGTTGTCCTAATAGATATGTTTATTGTTTCCTAGAATATTTAGATGTTTGCAGGGAGGGTAAAAAGAGTGGGATCAAGCAATGGCACATGCCTTTAGAGCAACAGCCTTCCATTCTCACTACCTCCAAGATTATTTATATTTACAAAAGCTTTATATTTACTGGCTTGGGTTTATTAGTCTGGGGCAGGGTCAGCAAACTATGGCATAATGAATAATAATGCAGTTCTGGAACACGGAAAGCCCTGGATTATCAGACGTGGGTTTTAGCCTCGACTTCACCACGAACTTAAGTGGGAAGCCATGGATAACTCACTTAACTTCTATAGTCTCAGCATTCTTAACTGAGTGAATAGGTTGGGTGAGATCAGTGGTTCTCAAACTTGAGTGTGTAACAGGACCAACTAGGGGGCTTGTTACATTGAAATCACTGGACCTCACCTCCAGATTTGGTGGAGCGGGGGTGGCCTGAGAAGTTGCCTTTTTAACAAGGTCCCGGGTAGTGCTCTGACTACTTCTGATTTCTCTGACTACTTCCGGCGTTAACTCTGGGTGACTGCTTCATGCCCAGTGGCTGTAATAGCCTATTTGGAGCTTCTGAATGCATTGGCTGTGGAAGGTGCAGTTGGGGAAGTGTTACCAGTAGACCTTAATAAGAACAGAAATTTGGGTCTGTTCAGTGGTGGGAAGGCCCCAGATATTAACAGTAACCCTGAAGTAGTGGTGAAAAGACTCCAAAAAGTTGGTGTACAGGAGTTTCACAGCAGGAAGACCACAGTGGCGGTGGCTAGAGGGAACTGGGCATTTACTTGGGGTGATGAGTTTAGTATAAATGATGTGACGTATTTCAGCCAGTTTAGGGACATTGGATACAGAAAAAAAGAAGAATATGATTTCACAAGACAGTCACTGCCCTGCCAATACTCTCCGTATTTCTAACATTAATGTAACTTTTACTATCAATGAGAAAATTGTGCTATTCTACAAATAAAATTAAATTAAGCAAGCTGTGGTCGTATCTGTATCCCCACTATCCTTCAGCAACTGTGACATAAATCCATGTGCACATACATGCACAAGAGTAACTAAGAATAGTATTGGCTGTTGTCTTTGTTGTCTAGACTCTAACTGGCTCTATTGGTGATTCTGGAAAGCATTAAATCCTTGGCTTTTTCGAACCTTGCCCACAATAGTATTAAGTTGTTTTCAAGTACATCTCACTTCCTGCTATTAGGAAAATTCTTGCTTACTCCAAGGACCAAAGTACTTGACTTTTAGATGCAGACTAGGAAATGAGAGAGGGACTGGTTAACACAATTTATAGCTGTAATTTGTTTTGGGAAGATAAAGGGGCATGGCTGGAATTTATTTCTGAATATTTAGGAAATTTCATCTGCCCCAGTTGTTCAAGATTTCTGATTTGCTGAAACAGTTTCCAAAACCCCATAATGTTCCTCAGATTTTCATACCAGACTATTGGCTGAAAACAAGTTTGTAAATATAAACTCTGTACATCTTAGGGGAGCCTCAGCTTAGAAGAAAATTTTGTAGTTTAGTAGATAAAAGTGGTCCTGTGTGCACTGGCGAAAAGAATGTGATTGAGAAATATCAATAGATCCCATCCAAGAACATCTCTAAATGAAAAATAGGATGGAGGCATTGAAAATATGAATGATCAGGCAGGCGTAAAAGATGGATATCCAAGGGGCTGGCTGGATCTACTGTGTATGTGTGTGTGTGTGTGTGTGTGTGTGTGTGTGTGTGTGTGAGACTCTCTCTCTCTCTCCCTCTCCTTCCCCTCTACAAATAAAACTTACATCATCTACCCATCACATGGGAGGGCGGTTTCTGCACACCAAGAAGCATAAAGCTTTCAGCAAATAGTTATACTTTGCCTGGGCAACCAGGCTTAGGAAACCTCAGTTTGTGACTTAACCAAAGACAATTTTTCAAAGGGCATCCAGGAGAAATCTCCTTGGCCCCTTGCCTTCCTTCCTCCATCAGGGTGAACACTCTCCAGGATATCTGGAAATAACCAACAACAGTAGCCGACCAGCACAGATTCCTAGCCAGTAAGAACTAGCCAGACATACGTTATCAACCAATGGATAAAACATGGCGACTAGTTCACAGGTTGCTTTGAAGACAGCAGCTGGAGTAAACTGAGAAAGGCTGGCACAGAAGAAATCTGTTGCATTCCAATGCGTGGGCCAGAAAATACTTGTTGCTTCCATTGAATCAACTGCATTCTGGTTTTCCGTAAGAGTGGAGGGGGAAGTCGGGGCAGGGGGAGAAGAGGTGATCGGCTTCCAGACTCCCCTGCTGACTGGTTGCATTCAAAGCATCTAGTTAATGAGAATTTGGCGTAGAATAAGTAAATTGGTATTTCCAGTATACTGAGAACTTTCACAGTTCCAGAGTTATTTGTGAAGCAGCCCAATCTAGTCACTGATTTGCATGTTTCTGAAATCTTAAAGGATTCTCCCAAGACCTGGCTCAGATGTTTTTCCATTAAATCTAGATGGTGTTTTCAAATATTTCATTCCACTGTACTTCACTTGAAAAATGTAAGCTTCATACATACCAGTTAATAATTTCTTACATCAAGAGGAAGCAAAAAAAGAGAAATCGTCTCCATGTTTCGATTTTCTGTATTTCTTTCTGCCTTCGTGTAAAGGGAAATACTTTAGTTTTATGATAGCATACCTATACATTTTCAATCTTATTTCCTCCCCTCCTTGTAAGAATTTCAGTGTTAGCTGAAAGCAAATTACCTCCTTTCTATTTCTTTTTCTCATTTTCATAATCTGTTACTATCCATTTGGAAACATTTGGTCTAATCAATAATGATGCTTCCAGGTGACAAAAATATCAATAGCAAAGAGTTAAAAATAATGAAAAGGGACTTCCCTGGTGGCACAGTGGTTGAGAGTCCGCCTGCCTATGCAGGGGACGCGGGTTCGTGCCCCGGTCTGGGAAGATCCCACATGCCGCGGAGTGGCTGGGCCCGTGAGCCATGGCCACTGAGCCTGCGTGTCCGGAGCCTGTGCTCCGCAACGGGAGAGGCCACAACAGTGAGAGGCCCGCGTACCGAAAAAAAAAAAGGAAAGGGCATCCTGATATTACTTCTTATATTCATTGTACCAAATTGTTCTCAGTCCATCCTCTCCCCAAGAAAAAGATGGATTTGAGTTGGAGTGTTCAATCCAAATAGCTCTGTCTTGCTCTGACTTACGCCAGGGACATGCAGTGTAAATCACAAGAAAAGTCTTGAAGTCACTAAGTGTTGAGACAAATGGGTCATTCTTAGGGTATCAACGTTGGATGCAGATACTTTAAAGCCATATGACCCTAGTTTTACTAGCTATGCTGTCCTTAACCAGGAAAAAGAAGGGCTTCAAAGATCAAGTCCCCACAGCAATACAAGGGTGTCCATTTGTATGAGTGGGTCATTTTTAATGACTTGCCAACAGCCCCTTGTAAAATGTGCAGTTGAAGCCGTTAAGAGATCAGTTTCCAGTCTGATCTTTCCCTAATTCTCAAGTGTGTTAGTGAACTCAGTGTGTTCTTGAGCATTATCTAATATGAGAAATAGCTTTGATGGACAAATAATAAGAAAGGGAAAAAATGTTTTTAAGATCTACCAAACTTAAAATATTTGCCAGCCTAATTTTTTTTATTTCTCTACAAAGAATTAGGGTTAGTAGTCCGAGCAGAAGAGTAAATACGAAGGTTTCTAGGTATCTTTTGCTGGGGGAGTGTTAGAGGTGGGAAGTGTTCCTTTATATGGCAGTAGTGCCTGCAGAGAATAGATTAAATGGTATTGCTGTGAACCTCAGAAAGTAAATCGGGGTGAGGGTTCAGGAATCAGGAATAAATGAACAATAGCTGCCTTGTCATTTCAAATTCTGAGTCTGACTCCTGCTTCAGAATCCATTCCTAGAAGAGTGTGTGTGTTTTTCTTTAAAGGCAAGTTTTGTGGTTAAGAAAAGTTATCGAAGGGATGGTGAAATAACGCAAAACCAGAGAAGCCTTTGCCTTGGTTCAAGGAGGCCATTAGGAGGAAATTGACTAAAGCTGTGCAGCTCTGAGACCTGGCCGCTTACATTCCTTTACATTTTTTGCAGAATGCTTCAAATTCTTCCTATACTCCTAGGAGGCTCTCAGACTTCAGACGCTAATCCCAAGTAGAGTCACAGAGTCCGGAAGACATCAATTCACTGTGACAGACAGAAAGCTGAAGGGCATTCCTGGCAAAACCCTATGTAGATTTATTTTCTCAACAACAACAAACCTTCCTGACCAGAGGCTTTGTGTTGTTACATTATAATACATGTGGAGGTAATAGACAAAAGAATCAAGATTTTCTCCTTATTCCAGTAGCTGCATGATGGTGGTAAGCCCTTGAACTGCTGTTCTCTCATTAGTAAACTAAGAATGACTAGAATTTCTACTAAAGCTCTTTTGAGGATGTAAGGAGGTTACATATGTGGACGTGCTTCACGCACTTAAGGCATCCCACGAATCTCAAAGGGCTGAAGGACTGAGCTAAATGGGGACAACACTTCATTCAGCCAACATGAACTCATCTCAACCAACCCCTTTATAGTACATATTCATTTTCTACCCACAACTAGTTGATTCTTGTTTTCAAGTTAACAGATTGGTCAAAATGGTTTCCTTTTCTTCCTTTCTTTTCCCTTTACATTCTGTTTGGCTTTGTTGACACCTATTTCATGGTCAAATTATGATAATGATGGGAGAAAGAGCAGGAAAGAATTAGGGGATCTAAGAGCCAAGTAAAGCTGGCAGAGTGAAACATAGTGATAAGCCAGGGTGGGGTTCCCATTCCTCCAGGTATCAGAGAACCCTCTCTTTAACATGAAAATATCTTGAAAATCACCTTATGCATTACTCCAAAATCAAATAAAGGTCAACTGCTTAAAATATTTAAAAACTCCGGGGAAAAAAGGATAAAAATACTATAAGAAAATATAGTTTGATATTTATATAGTTTTGAGGAGAGAAAGGACTTTGTAAACATGCTGCTAAGATCAGAGGTTACAAAAGCAACTATAATATACATAGTTTCATATCTATATAATACATAGCTATAGATATAACATTGTGAAGCTTGTGCATAAAAAATAACTAAATGAAAATAAAGGTAGCTAAGAAAATGGAAAAAAGTATTTGCAACATAAGATAGTGGCAGTATCTTAATTTATAAAGAACGCTCAGAAAACCAAAGAAAGAAAATCCTTTAACAGGAGAGATCAAAAAAAGACTATTCACCAAAGAAAGGGGAAATACGAATGTTGCAAAAACCTACTGTACAATGTTTCTCTTCACCAATGGTTTAAAAAATGCATTTTAAACAGCAATGAGATACTCTCAAATAGGTATTGATTTTTTTTTAAAAAAGAGAAGAAACAGGGTTCTGTGCGATGCTGGAGAGTAAAAGAGAAACACACTATCTCACAGTTGCACTCTTGGGGTGGCGAGTTGACAGGGACTCTCTTCAAGAGCAGCCATTTGGCCACACACGTTCAAACCTTCCATAGGTCATGCCCTTTGGTCCAGCAGTTCTACTTCAGGGAAAACATTCAGTGCAGATAAACCATTTTGTATGCAGTTGTTTGTCAATGGGAGTGGTTCCCAACTGGGAATGATTTTGTCCCCCAGGGAATATTTGGCTGTGTCTGGAGAAATTTTTGGTTGTTGCAACTCGGGATACTTGCTGCTGCAGCCAGTGGGTAGAGGCACATCCTGCAATGAGCAGGACAGACCAGCATGAAACTATGAATTATCCAGCCTAAAGTGTTCATAGGGTTGACGGTGAAAACTCCTGGTGTACATGGATGTTTAATAAAGTGAAAAACACCCCAAAACAAAGGGCTGGCTAAATATATCGTGGTGTTTCTGTGTAACAGACCGTTTCACAGCAATTAAAATGTTACAGAAATATATCTATTAATATAGAAACCTTTTCACAACATATTATATTTTAAAGCCGGTCCCAAAGCAGCATGATCCCATCTTTGATTAAAAACATAGACTTAATTAAATATAATTAAATATACCCATAGCCAAGTGTTTACAGGGGTTGGCTCCATGTAGTTGGGTTTGATCACAGGTGTTCTTTTTATTTATCTCTTTAGCCTGGTTAACTTGAATTGCCTTTATATTAAGAAAAGAATTAATAAAACAAATTCTGATAAATTTTAAAATAAAATCCTATGATGGATTTTTATATGAGTTACCATTTTAGTATATATTGATTGAGAAGGCACACATGATAAGCAGCCACTATAATTTTATTAAATCTTTAAAATATACGTTTATTATCAGAATAGACACTACATGCATTTGAAATATGCTAATGTATTAGTCAACAAGTTACTATCGTTTCTTGCATTTGTTAAAATAATTGCAGCCCCTGTATAAGTTTGAGGTAGACATTATGAATCGTTGATCATCCCATAAGGTGTTTACAAAGGTGTTTACAGTTTATACACTAATAGTTACTTTCTTAGGCTTTTCCTACCTAGGGAAATGAAATAAGATTTTGTCAGAATGCTGAAGCTATTATTATCATCCTATGTTAGTATAATTGTATTAATGGCAGGCCATATTTTTAAACCTTTTAAAAATGAGAACATAAAGTGTAAACAGGATGGAATCCACAACTAACATGGAATCCAATCTTACCAACTGATTTCATAATAACTTTTCTCACTGATTTTATTAAAACTGAACCATGGACTTGAAAGGAGGCTGTGATAATGAAGTTACTTTTCATTTTTCTTAGCTGTGATCTTTCCCAGACTTCCATTGACCATCTCTGAAATAACAGCACATGATGTTGACAAGCTTCTAAATTTGAAAGAACATTTTACATGTACTTATTAAAAAATAATTATGCTTTAAAAGATAATAATAATTATGCTTTGACATTATGCTTTGTGAAATCAATATATATATATATATTTTTTTTCATTCTGGACTCAGTAGTATATGTCCTGGAAATATAAATGGTTTGTTATGACCCTGATCATCTGTTGAATGTTTAATATGCTATTCTCTGGAGGTGCTAATGATATTGATGTCAGTAGATATTAATTCATATATTCACTCATTCTCCTGTTCATTAAATAGTTATTTAGCCACTAGTACATGCCATAGCATTGGAAATATGACAAGGAACAAAACAGACAATATCCCTGCCCTCATGGGGATTAAATCTATTGAAGAGTGGTGTCTGGTCCTGAGGAGTTCCGTGTCTAGTTACGGAGGAGACAGGTGTGAAAGAAAATATCTCAGTACAATTTAGTAACTGCTGTAACTGAGGTTTGTGCAAGGTGCTGTCAGAGCTCAGCAGTGAGAGATCTAACCCAGCTAAAGACAAGCAAACCTGAGTGAAGACTGCCTGGTGGACATGATCACATAGATGGAAACGTAGGCATTTCCCATGGGGAAGATTATGGGAACAGGTGCCAAGGGTAGAGCTTGGCATCAGCAGTGGCATGCACTGCCCAAGAAGAATAGACCTGTCTCTTGGAAATGAAATGTGAGTAAAGCAAGGTCCTCAGCACATAACTAAGTAGTATCAGTAATGAGCCAATGACTGCCACAGACGTACATCATCGCAGAGCCAGAGAGATCTGTGCGATTATTTGCCTCGATCATTTGTTTTTTAAAGATGAAGAAAAAACTAGGATCAAGAAAGTCACAAAGCAGATGTAGGGCAGGAGTGGAATCACCTTTAGCCTCCTGCTGGGGCAGGGGTCACTGCTCTCCTTATTGTCCGGACAGTTGTACACCAAGTTACACACATTGTACCACACCTAATCATCGTTCTGTGATTATTCATATCGTGTAGAAATGATTAACTGTGGTATTCCCATATATGAAATAAAGATATATTACTTGACAATACATTGATTATATATTCACTTTCAGGCACATCTTTATTGTATATACACAAAGTACATTTGAATGGCCTGAGTATTGGAGAAGCAGAAAAATAAGTTAAGATGAGAGTCCTAGATGGAACTATTCAAGATCCGCCATGTTGTAGCTAGATATCCGCTGAGATTTTCCACAGGCTCATCATCACCTAATAGACTGGAATTTACACAAGAATTAAGCTGTTTGACTTTCTGTTGCTGTTTCAAATAGTAGGTGACCAGGCACTCTGGACCCAGGACTAACTATTTTGCAGAGCAAAGATGTCATCCCCATAACCAAGATCGAGCCAGGAAGGCGGGGACCAAGGCACTGTGCAGGAGTTCACTGCAAGATTTACTGTCTCCCTTGGAATCAAATGGCAGAAGGAATGGGATGGCAAAAGTGGTAGTAATGAGGATAAACTTAAAAAACTAAGATACAGAAAGTCACAAAGCAGATGTAGGGCAGAGCTGGGAACACCTTCAGCCTCCTGCTGGGGCAGGGGTCACTGCTCTCCTTATCTTCTGGACAGTTGTACACCAAGTTACATACATTGACAAGGCCTGCACCTACTTTTAAGTCATAGATTGTCTGGATCGATTAGTTCATTGAACAAAATAATTAACTCCTTGGGCTCCCCTGGTGGCGCAGTGGTTGAGAGTCCGCCTGCCGATGCAGGGGACACGGGTTCGTGTCCCGGTCCGGGAACATCCCACATGCCGCGGAGCGGCTGGGCCCGTGAGCCATGGCCGCTGAGCCTGTGCGTCCAGAGCTTGTGCTCCGCAACGAGAGAGGCCACGACAGTGAGAGGCCCGCGTACTGGAAAAAAAAAATTAACTCCCACATAGCAAAGTGTCAAATGAGAAATATTTTAGCAACTAGAAATAGCTAGAAAGCAGAAAAATAAGCAGACATTTGTGTTTCAAAGTGACCATGGACAGTTACAAGAATCTTGCATGAATGGAAAATGAAAGAGGTAAGAATTGTGAAAATCATTCATCTTTCTTCTGGACAACCACTTCCCTCTCCTGGCTGTTTTGTCCATTGTCTTGGTTAGGTACAGTGTTCGTGCATGCGAACAGAAGGAGTATTTGAGAAGTAGAATTATGTTGACATTGGAAGCAATTTGTTTCTTCCATTTCCTTTCCATTGCTTCAGTGTTACTTTCTGAGTAATTTACAGCATTAATTTTCTAAGTAGGTAATTTCCTTTTCCCTGTCTTTAAAAATAATTGTTTATGGCTGACTTGTTGCCAAAAATATCACAGTTAGCTTTCGGGTAGGAGAATGCCTTAAACAGGGACTGCGTGCTGCCAGAGGTATTCATGTGCATGAACAGGGCCTAGGGCTTCATGGCTGTACATCTCTGCTCTTCTGGGTCTGCAGAGAGATCTGCCTAAGGCACAGGGATTCCTGGTTCTTCACAACCTTGAACTTGGTGAAGTTTGTAAACAAAAGATTTATTCATTTCATCCCATTGAATCTCTTCATTTCTGCAGCTGCACCATTATTTACTTCTTTTCCTAGAAATCATTTAAAAGCAAACCCTAGTTGGAAATTATCTTAAAATATGTTTGAATCACTTTTTAAAATAAAAGTTCTCCAACTTTCTTTACAAATGTGGGCTCCCAACATGAATACGTCACTGTGTTATCAATTGCCACATAACAAATTACCTCCAAACTTAATAGCTTAATGCAATGCACATTTACTATCTCACAGTTCCCGTGGATAAAGAATCCAGGCATAGTTTCATTGGGCTTTTAGCTTCAAGGTCTTGAGGTGTTGTCTGGGGCTGTGGTCACCTCAAGGATTGGCCAAGGATTGGTCGCTTCTGAACTCACGTCATTGTCGGCAGGATTGAGTTTCTCGCAAATTGTTGGGCTGAGTGTCTCAGTTCCTCTCTGCCTGTTAGTCAGATGTGGTCATGGGTTTGTTGCCTGTGGGGGGCCTCTGCAGTATGGTAGCTTGCTTCCTCAAAGCCAGCAAGAGGGAGAGTCTGCTCGCAAGACTGAAGTCGCACTGTTTTATAACCTAACCACGGAAGTGACGTCGCTTCACCTTTGCCTGATTCTATTGGTTAGAAGCACACTTGGGGGCGGGGAGGGGGAGGATCCACAATAAAAGGCGTCCGTGGAGCCTTTTGTAAGTTGAAATGGCATAAAGCAAAGAAGCAGTTACCTTCATTTGTAAAAGCAAAAATCCTCTTAGGATTTCTTTGGTTATCGAAAACAGGTACTAATGTTGGCCTTTGGTAAAAATGAAGTGGTGTAAAGTGAACTTCTGAAAAGCAGGGGACACCTGTATTCCCAACAATCACTAAGGCAGTTCTAGGTACTTTTCCCGTAAGCATCTTTGCTGCAAACATTTTTGCCACATTGCTAATTGGCTGTAAAGGAATTTTGCTGTAAAAGACAAACTAATGAAAAATAAAAGAGGACCATTAAAAAGGACATAGTGAAACACAAGAAATAACAAAATTTGAAAGACTCTATTGTGAAATACAAAATATTTAAATACATGAAAATGTGTGTAGATTCATGGCAGTACTGCACAAATAATTGATTTTATTTTGTGGATTGTACCTAAGCACTTGTCTTCCAAGTCTTTTCGTTCATAGTATTTTATACTTTTTTTTTCCTTGTTGATTTGTCCTCTCACTCAGCATCACACCTTTTCTTTTTCATTAAAATTTCTTCCTTCATTAAGAGAAGTATCAGTTTCCAAACACTAGGCTGCATGTTTGTAACCGAGCTTTGTATTGCATTGTGGAAGCCTCTGCACCGCTGTTCATATCACATGGCTCTTGATAGACGTTACAAAGTTCTGTGGGAAACGGAGATTCAACTCCGCACCTTCGGGGCCCTTGGCCTCTTTTTTCCTCCAGTGTGGTGTGTTTCAAAATAAGGAGCCACTCTTGGGGCAAATCATCATCACTTGTCAGCTGGATAAAGCCATCATCACTAATGTTGCTAACTGGAAGAAATGCTAACACATTTCAACCAGTTCAGACAGACTGTCAAACCAAAAAACTGTCAATCGGTTATTTTATTTTTCATGGCGAAATTGTCTTACAGCCAATTAGTTATGCAGAAAAAATGTTTGCAGCAAACATGTTATGGCAGAAGAAGCTTATGGCGAAAATTCCAGGCACGGTCTTAAACATGTGTGCACCCTTCTACACTGAATTATAATAGTCTTTTGATATGTCGGTCTCCCTCACTGCTCACAGAGGTACTTGAGAACTACAACTATGTCTTCATTTTCATATCCCTGGACAGGAGTCTTATATGAAGTAGGCATTCCATGAACGTTTACCATTTAGTTAAGCTATATGGAACTGGCTTGTTGCCACTGGCTTTATCTTGTCTTCATCACCGCAGAGTGGAGGGCCAAATATAAGTGAGGAGGGCTTCCCTGGTGGCGCAGTGGGTGAGAGTCCGCCTGCCGATGCAGGGGACACAGGTTCGTGCCCCGGTCCGGGAGGATCCCACATGCCGCGGAGCGGCTGGACCCGTGAGCCGTGGCCGCTGAACCTGCACGTCCAGAGCCTGTGCTCCACAACGGGAGAGGCCACAGCAGTGAGAGGCCCACGTACCACCAAAAAAAAAACAAGAAACAAATATAAGTGAGGACTCAGGAACCTAATATTTAAAAGTCTGCCTTCAAGTTTCCACTTCCATTATTATGTATAAATCCATGATTGTGTTGGAATAAAACTGTTCTTATTTTAAAATTGACTCTCATTAGAGTATATTTCCTCTTCCCAAATAAAACAGGGATTAATAACTTTCCTATCAAGTTATTCTGTCTCATATTTGATTTTTGTGTTTTTCTCCACCTTCATCAAACCAAGTAAATGGGGGAAGAAAACTGAAGTTTTCTAATTGTTAGATGTTAATGAAGAAACTCAATCCACTGTAAATGCACCTGCTACATTCTACCGTGACGGACAGGGCAATCTGAGAAGAGGACAGTTTTCCTCTAAGCATCCTTGCTTTTCTCTCTCACGCCAATGATAAATAATTCTGTTTTCAAAATCTACAATTTTCATTTAAAAGTGTCTTAAACTACTAGGAAACAGTTTAACACTGTTTTACTCTAAGGATGATATCCATAGCATGGCACAGGCCAAAATTAAGGCTGGGCTCTGATTTGCTAATGTGGGGTTTGTGTCTTCCCCAGGAATTGCAGCCTTCTCAGTGTGCGGAAGGCTACATGGAACTGTTTTTCTAAACCGCAGAACCACAATGGATGTTTAGCATATGTTTCCCTACAACTTGGTTGTGAATGTATAGAGCTACTCTAGGAATAAGCAAAAACTGGGACACCAAACCCAGCAAGCATATATATAAAGAACGTTTGCAGAAGGTTCATTACAATACAATAAATGCAACCAATTTCGCGGAGACCTATTCTCGTTTCTTTTTTTTTTTTTTGCGGTACGCAGGCCTCTCACTGTTGTGGCCTCTCCCGTTGCGGAGCACAGGCTCCAGACGTGCAGGCTCAGCGGCCATGGCTCACAGGCCCAGCCGCTCTGCGGCATGTGGGGTCTTCCCAGACCGGGGCACGAACCCGCCTGCATCGGCAGGTGGACTCTCAACCACTGCGCCACCAGGGAAGCCCTATTCTCGTTTCTTACTGCTCGTCATTGCTAATTCACTATTATTTTCAACATTATTCTGTTAGTTATATGTATATGATGAGGCATCAGTATTATCTAGCACAAAGATAAATATTTGAAGACAAAAGCAGATGCTACTAGGAAAGCATACACGCAGATTGTACTTAAACTGTACGATCGTTCATAACATGACTATTTTTTAATCTAAGAAAGGAATATGTACATATGGCAAGAAATTTTGTCACATTCATATGTTTTTACTACTTTTGGTCAAGTTTCCTTGAGAACAGTTATCCCCCTTTGACCTCTTCAACATCATAATAACAATATTGAAAGGTGCAATACGTCCCTTTACTTTGCTTAACAAGTACACGGTTTAACCAGTATCAGAATTAGATACCTGTTATGTTTTTCTGCTGGTGTAGAGGGAAATGAATACCTTTAAGTTATGTTATCCTTTTTTCATGTGCTTTGATACCCTTTTATTCTAAGGGTACTGTGAACTCTAAAAGCAAGTACCCATCATTTGCTTAAAGAGTAACATTGTCACAGGTTTGCTCATTGTCAATCCCCAGAAGAGAAACATAATGTAGAGTACCAGTGGAAAGCAAAGAAGACCACCTACATTTAGAATTTTGGACCTTGGTAAACTGTCTTCTGAGATCGTGCCATCAGTAGTGATAGTACAGGCATTGTGCTGTACTCAGAGCGTGCGGAGTTTCTCCATTAGCGCTGTGCCAGGCAAGGCTCCACTCCGAGCTGCATCCCTGGGCACTGCGGCTGCAGTGGTGCATGAGACAGCAACTGGAGGACGCTGGTCTGCGCTAGATGTGGAGATGTAACCATACATCAAAGCCCAGAACTGTGGACATTTTGATGCATTCGACTCCCATCTCAGGGCAGTCAAGTCTCAGTTTATCAAAAGATCAGAATCAAGATGCCTCGTTTAGGGAAACACTCCCGGGTATTGATCCAAAATATTGGCATAATATTTAAGTTCATTTGCCAAGATCATAAATCATTCAATTCCATGACCAGGCAGGCAGCAGGGCATCCAGGTGAGGAGGCTGCGTGGGGAGCCCCGGCCGCGCTCTCTGCTGCTTTGCCACATGACCTCTGGCATGCGGCTCCCTCTGCCGCCAGCTGCCCCCTCACAGGGGAATGTAAGGACGCTGCACTTCCCGAGACAGCCCAGCACTCCGTGTTGGAATTCTCTAATGAATGATACTGTCCCTATTTAGCTAATTGTCACCATTCGAGCGTATATCTTTAATGTATCCATCTGGAACCTTCAAAGTCGACCCTCTGTGGATATGGTGGATGCTTATGTCATGGGCAAGAAAATGGTCCAAAGGAGTTTAACATTACCCAGACGAGATGCAAAATTCCCTCATTAATCCATACTGTACTTATCTGTAGCTTGATCATCTGTACTTTTTGTTCTGAAATGTACATGTATTCTTGATGTAAAAGAATATTTAGCAAATCAACTTTTTAACCCTCCAGGCACCACATGGTAATGGAAATTTCATATTCAATACAGCACATTCCAAAGACTTCAAAACAAATGGCTCTGTTGTTGTCACTACATCAAAATAGTAAAAATTTCTAGTTGTGAAAATATTCCACATCCAGATTGGAAGAGGCTAAGGAGACATGACAAATAAATGCAGTGGGATCCTGGATTGGATCCTGGACAGGACAGTTGATGAAATGTGAATAAAGGCTTGCAGGTTAGTTTATAACACGGTATCAGTGTTATAGTCCTGGTTTTGATGACCTTACTATGGCCATATAATATGTTAACATTTGGGGAAGTGATGAGAAGGGTGTATGAGACCCTACTGTGCTATTTTTGCAACTGTTTTGGTAAATCTAAAATCATCTCAAACTAAAGAGTCATGAATCAGGTTTGTCACTGTCCTATTCATCTTCAAATAAGTCAGTTTAGAGAATTTTTATACAGTACTGATCTCTAATTGCGATTTAATAAGCCATATGGAATCACAGGCTATTAAACCTGGATGGATTTATTCAGTTTATTGGTGGGGGAAGGATGAAAAAAGCAGTATTTAACAATTAGTTACTAGGTGCTAGGTTGTTGCCAACTCAGTTAATTGTCTCCTAGTATTCTCTGACCTATTCTTTCTTGTCACCCAAACCCTGATTTTATTCAGAGCCACGTGTGCCCAGTCTGGGTGATAGGTCATCCTCGTCTCTGGGTTCCCAGTCTCCCTTGCAGCTAGGGTGACCATGTGAGGCAGTTCTGACCAATAGGATAAAATGAGAGGATGCAGGAAATGCTTTGAGGAAAACTGTTTTGCTGACAAAAGGAGCAAACACATCTGATTCCTCCCTTCTTCCTCATTTTTACCTACCTTGAATACAACTATGATGTATGGAATTCTGGCAGCCAACTTGTGACCAAGAGGCAGAGCCCAAGAAAACTACAGAGATGCCGCCACCAAGGTGATAAACCAACCAGCAGCTACCTACCTACCTCTAGACTTTTTGATATGAGAAGAAAATAAACACTTACTAGTTTAAGCCAATATTGTGGGTTTTGTTATTTGAAATGAAAAATATGTCTAATTTATCCAAAAGTTTTACATGAACTATTTCATTTCATCTGTACAAGCATTCCTTTGATATAGGCATTGTCATCCTGCCCATTATACAGATTGAGAAACTGGGGCTTATGGAAGTAATTAGACTCTAAGTATGCCTAGCCCTAAGCCTCCTTCCTTTTCTGCTGCAACACACTGCCTCTCCATGGTTATTTGTACACACTGTGGGGCAGTGAAAATTCTAGATTATGAAACTTTTCCAGAGATACCCAAGTAGTGAAGGTTGTATTAAGGCAAGTCTTCAGATCTTCTTAAAGCCTGGCTTTCTGTATAGCTCAGCAAAAGCAAGTAAGGCTTACGAAGGAATTTCCACATCTCTGATACAATTTTATCATCCCACACTCCTGTGGGACAGTTAGAACTAGCTTTCTTCCCTGTGATTTATAGTTTAGTCTTCTCTGCAACAAAAGTGGTGTGACCAGTCCAAGGTCACATAGAGGGTCATCAGTGGACCTGAGAGGGATATTGGCTTCTTGGCACCTTGCTAGTCTGCTCTAATGCATGACATTTGCTTTCACCTTTAATCACTGTGAGCTTTTCCCTAAACAATACATCTTATTGGCACTTTCATTCTTCACTGTGCTGTGAAATGTAGCCCTGCCTGCCCTGAAATGGAGATCAGGTGACTCAAAACAGTGGAGGAGGGCTTCCCTGGTGGCGCAGTGGTTGAGCGTCCGCCTGACAAGGCAGGGGACACGGGTTCGTGCCCGAGTCCGGGAAGATCCCACATACCGCGGAGCGGCTGGGCCCGTGAGCCATGGCCGCTGAGCCTGCGCGTCTGGAGCCTGTGCTCCGCAACGGGAGAGGCCTCAACAGTGAGAGGCCCGCGTACCGCAAAAAAAAAAAAAACAGTGGGGGGAACACAGTTCTGAATATTTTTAGTTGGACTTTAGTTCATTTTCTTTTTAACTAGAAAATTAATGTCCAGCACATCTTCCTGTATGATGTTACTTTATTGGGTACGTACTTACTGAGCTTGTGCTACACTGAGGATATGTATAGGAAATTTGAGAGGTGATCATCAAAATTAAATTAAGAAAAGAAACTATCCATAAATGAACTAAAAGTGTCATAAATTGATGAATTATGCATGAAAACTACAGGAGTAATATTAGCACATATACTGTACTCCTATTTTTCTAGCAGCTTCCACTTCCTCTTCTGCTCCACTTAATGGTACAAGATAGTTAAACCTAAAGAATATGTTATGTACACAGGTTTACAGGTGGTAGCATCCTTCGTATTTCCGGAAACTGAGCTGAAGAATACTTGGTGTAGCGGCGAGAGAGGGGGCTTCTGAATCACTGTTCAATTTCAATGAAAATTCTGTTCCCTTGGCAAGGGAACAAGCAAAACCCTATCTTTCCAGGACATGGAAGACAAACTAAAAACAATTAGTTAAACTAAAAAGTTTTCTGTACTGTCTCGAATCACTGAAAGGCGTGACTGAAAAAGCATGGCTTTGGCGTCAGATATTTTAAAATTAGGCCCCCTTCCTCAGACACTCAAGCTATGTCAACTTGGATCAGTTACTTAGACCTCTAAGTGTATTAAAATGAGAATAATAATACCCTCTTCTTGATGTGATTGTATGAATTTTAAAAATATTGGCATAGATTCTAGGACGGGACCTAGCCAGACAAAATAAATGATTGGAATTAGTGGAAGAAAGAGCTAGGTTGTATCAATCTTCTGTTCACCACTCCCCTCCCACCTCAAATACCCTTCATTATTCCCCTTCTTGTTTCCACATTGGTTCTTTCTATCTCTAGCTTGACATATGGTCTTTTAGCACCTCTTCAATTCTCTGAAGACCTCAGTAGCGACCAGGACCTATGAAAATCATGTGACCCTTTTTTTTTTTCAAGGTCTAAAATGCCTGACATTTAAACAGAAAAGAAAGTCCAGATTAATGAAAAATGTTCCTTTATTTGCATTGCATTCACTTGGTTCCACCCAACTTTATTGAACTGGACCTCAATTTAAATATTTTACTTTAAGCACATTTTTTTTCCAAAACTTAGAGAATTTTTAAATAATGAAAGAAATTACCAGTGGTCTAGAGGACAGTCTGCTGAGTTCCATACTGATTGCCATTGCTTATTATACAGCAGAGTTAGGGCATTAAATGAAGTGTGTGGTTTGTATGCTTCTATATAATCTATTCTACTTGGGAAAAGGGGATGAGTAATGGAAACACATATTTATTGGATGTTTCAGTCGTTTTAAGGAAATGGACAGAGGAAAGTGATGATATGGAAGTCCTTCCACTCATAAATACTCCCATGTTGCTTGATTCCCTTCATTTCTCTTTACACTTGGGTTCTTCTTGTGGATCTTGTATTAATTTTTTGTTGCCACTGTAGCAAATTACCATGAACTTAATGGCTTTTAAAAATGTATGTTTAGTCTCTTACAGATCTGGAGGTCAGAAGTCTAAATAAAGGTGTTGGCAGGGCTGCGTTCTTCCTGAGGCTTGGAGGGGAGAATGTGTTTCCTTGATTTTTTTCAGCTTCTAGATACCACCTGCATTTCTTGACTTATTCTTGCTTCCTTGCTCTTTCATCACGTCTCCTGCAACTAACGCCTTCCCTCCTGCCTCCCTCTTATAAGGACCCTTGTCATTATATTGGCTCATCCAGTTAATCCAGGAGAGTGTCCTCATTTCAATAGCCTTAATTTAACCTGGACATTCCATTTACCGTGTTCCGGATATTGGGACTTGGACATTTCTGTGTGCACCATCACTCAGCCTACCATATATATTGACCTAGATGAGGTTTTTGTTTCAGATTTTACTGTTTCTCTTTCCCAATTTATCTAGCTACGGCCCTGGACTTAAAAATCTGTTCTCATCTTTGTAAATTTGACCCCTGAGCTTGGCATCCCCCTGCCATAATAGGGAGTCCAGATTTCTGGCCTGTCCTGATACCTTTTTCCAGACCATTATTTTTCTAAGGGGAGGACACTTTAATGAAACCATTAAATCTGGTCGTAGGAAGAATTTTGACAGCCTAAAAATTAAAAAATAACAATTTAACATAAATCCCTGACTAATTACCAAGTAATAGAAGCAACAGTTTTTCCTTGCCTTCTCTGGTCTTGGCTATTGAGTTTGGAGGTGAAGGCAGGTGCCTCTGCGGTTGCTATCCATGGTCCTGAACCACCCCCCATGCTAGGGTTCAGTTCTTCCTCTTGACCCTTGGGACGTGAGGGACTCCTGTCCAGTTTCTCTCCTTCTCCCAGAAATTCCAAATAGGTGAGGAAATAAGTAGTTAGGGTTGTGAAGGGGGCTTAGAGGGAGAGTATAAGAGAGACAGAGCATACCCCTTGACAGGTTGCCAGGTAGAAAATAGAGAAACATTTTCTGAGATAATTTTCAAATAATTGCAACTAGAAAAGATATCACAACTAAACATTACATAAGTATCAAATAACTAAAGGGGAGTAGGATATTTGTGCTTTAAACAACGTAAAGGGTGCACATGTCAACCTTTGGGCCAAAAAAAGGTAAAAATGTAGTGATTATTTGCCAAAGAAAAGTTCAAAAAATTTTTTGTTGTAATTTGGTGGAAAGCACTACCTTGTGTAATTTATAACCCGTATTTTTTAGTGTAGTTGATTTACAGTGTTTCAGGTGTACAGCAAAGTGATTCAGTTACATATATATATATTTTCAGATTCTTTCCATTTTAGGTTATTACAAGATACTGAATATAGTTCTGTGTGCTATACAGTAGGTCTTTGTTGCTTATCTATTTCATATATAGTAATGTGTATCTATAATGTACTTTTTATGCCATGTATTTTGACAGCTCTATTATGTTTCTGGAATTTACTCTGCATCTCCCCCACTCATTATCACACACCGTGGAGGGGACAATGTCATTCCATGAATTTCTTTCACTCTCCACCTCTCCCCCATCAAACACAAACTATATTTTTGACCCCTTTACCTCATCTGTGATACTCATTATGCGTTGGCTCCCCGTCTTTCAAACCTCCATTCTTTAAGGCTGGGATGGAATGGGAATCAGGAACAGATTTTGGGTGCTGAATGTCTGTGATTCACATTATTTTGTAGGAAAAAACTATGGATTTCACAAAACCAGTGCTTATACGTTTGCTTCAGCTAATTCAGAACTTCAGTGAGGCACTGAAGGGAAATTGGCTCAGGCACGTCTGCTGCACACAATTTGTGGTAATTAAGAACAACAATAGCAGTCTTAAACATGTTGATAAGGCCAAAGCAACCCCATTGCAACTACATTATCAAAGCATCCTGACTGTTCTTCCACACTCCATTCATCATAGACATTTACTTGGACATACCAGAGATTCTGGACATGCAGGTGCAACAATACTCTGATTATGTAACTTTCCACCTGAAACTACTAGGTTTTTAAAGAGTAAAGCTTAAAACAGATTTCAGTTTTTATTATTTCTCAGGATTAAAAATAGACACCTGCAACGTATTGTGAGCTTCCTTAATGCAAAATGTGAGCCACCATTTTTTGTTCTTGTATTTAATAATAATAAGAATGATAATAATAATGCTAATGGCAATAAAAAATAAATCTGATTCCAGAGCCTTTTTTTTTTTTTTTTTTTTGCGGTACGCGGGCCTCTCACTGTTGTGGCCTCTCCCGTTGCGGAGCACAGGCTCCGGACGCGCAGGCTCAGCGGCCATGGCTCACGGGCGCAGCCGCTCCACGGCATGTGGGATCCTCCCGGACCGGGGCACGAATCCGTGTCCCCGGCATCGGCAGGCGGACTCTCAACCACTGCGCCACCAGGGAAGCCCCAGGGAAGCCCCTCCAGAGCCTTTTGTTAAGTGAAACATTACAGGAAGAAGTCAGGGTAGGTACCTGCCAAAACTTGGGTTAATAAATTGTGCGTGTACGACTCTTGGTTGCATAATTAGCATCATCCAGAAAAGTGTGGTAGGTTTTATCCTAATTGCTGTTACACCCCAAGTCACATTTTGCTTAGGGCACACCTCCATTTTATAGCTAGTTAATAAAGAAGACTGTGGTATGAAGTCCATGTCGCCATGGAAACAGCCAATTAGAAGTGCACCCTGAAGAGAAGGAAGACAGCTGCCAGTACTCTCAGGGAAAAAAGTCATGTGGGTTGGCAACCTACGAGAAACATGGCAAAGCTTAAAGCTTTTGCCAGCTTCCCCTAGCGTTGGCCGGCAAGTTTCTGTCTCAACAAACATCTTCCACCCATTTGCTAAGTACTGCATCTGTAATATATTCTAAAAGGTTAATTGTGTCTTGGGCTCAATGTATGTGATGGCAAGGCAGGAAAAAATTCTCACATTTTTTAGTATAATTTCTCTCGTATGTTTCTTATAACTTCATGGCACCGACATCAGCACGAGAGAAAGACAGACCTGTAAGTGGGTTAGCTCCTTTCTAAGTTCAGAAGTGTATTCATAAGTTCTATTTTAAATACTCCTACGTTACACAGAACATTATACCTTGTTATGTATAATGCTAATGTTTACGAAGGTAATCATTATAGAACTTAAATGAAATATGTAAGCCACCAATTTGAACGTTTGGTGTTTAACCCTCTTTGCCTATGGCACTCCATTTACATATGTATCTTAATTTCTACTTCCTTATCACTCTGTAGATTATTGTGCTTTGTTTTCTGGAAGCTCAATATGTAAATATAACACATTCCCAAAATAGAGAATTAAAGCAAAGGTAATTCACATTAAAATATTTTTCACACACATTATTCCATTCATCCTATTAACAGCCTAGTGAGGGAGGATGTTTTCATTTCCATTTTGCATAGAAAGAAAGTGACACATAAAAGTTTCAGAGACTTACTTAAAATTACAGTTTGTAGTTAGTAGTGGGCCTAGGGGCAAATGCCAACCTTGTATCCCAAGACCTAGCATTATTTTCCCACTGCAGTATGGCTCCCTGCTAACTTAAAATTAATGCACTTGGATATCAACATTGAGTAAATCAAATAATGTAGTTCTTAAATCTTCCCTCCCTCCAAAAAGTGTTTATAGTTGAGACTCATCAATGAGTAACATACAGATAATGTATTCCCTGTATTCTACCTGTGTCTTTCTCTTATTGCTAGTTAATTGGAAGGCAAAAGAGTAAAATTGACAATGATGGGAATCACATTCAATTAGCCTGGAATAGTAAACAGCTGCTGGGTTCAAATCCTCTTATGAGATTGTCAGATTCACAAAATTACAGTACACATGGCACAGTTCTGAATAGTGAAAGAAGTTGAATCAGAATTTAAAAGCTTGATACATAGAAAGTGTGGGTCCTAGGAGACACAAGAGAATTTCCCTTTTAAGGAAATGGGATACATATAGGGTACAAACCTCTATTCTCGTAAAAAAAAAAAAAAAAAGAAAAAGAAAAAAGAAAGAAAAGAAAAAAAGTGAATTCCAAGGTTGAGTAACTTTTTTCTTATATCGACCTAGTGCTCAACTGTGCAAGAAGCACTATCTATCTAATTATCTTCTCTGCGGCCATGCTGGAGAAGTGTGGGAAATAAGTCACATGACTCACTCCCCCCTACACATACCAACAAGTAACCAAACAAAATCAACCTGCTTTAAAAATATTTTGAGAAAGTTGTAGTATTTTGACTATATTCAAGATGAGTCAAAATTTGTAAGTGCAATCAACAATGAACTGAAATATTTCCCGTATTTTCTACCTAATTAATATGAAGAAATCATGGGACAAATGTATGAGTATCTAAGATGCTTAGCAAATTTAGTTATCCTTTCTCAACAATAAGGGATCATTATATAACTTTCACACACTGTAATATATTTTAGGTCATTCAAAGGATATTTTTGGTTAAAGTCCTATTGCATTTTTACTCCCCTCCCTTCATATAACTCCCATTCTCTTCAAACCTCCAGCCCAGTTCCTGTATCAAGAGATAACTCCATCTGTCACTTTACTGAGAGAATGGTCTCTGCCCTTTCCATCTCAACTACTCTCCTTCTCAGCACCTCACTGTATTTTGGCCTTTCTTTCTCTTCAGTTTTCAGTGGTTCTCTACCCTGGGTGCACAGTAAAATCACCTGGAGAGCTTTTCTGTGCACTGACTCTAGACTGATTGCGTTAAGAATCTGGACTGAGAACCACTGACCTAATCTTTTCTACTGAGAAGAAACTTCTTTATTAAAACCAGGTCTCCACCTGTGGTGCCTTCTCAAGAGTACTGCTCCCTGAACCACCTCTCTTTCTCGTCTTCATCATTCTTCTTTTCCAGTGGTTCACTTTCCTGATCCTGCTAAGCAGTTCTGTTCTTTATGTCTCCCCAGATTAGTCCAAGAGTCTTTGTAGGTAGTGTGAATTCCTGAGTCTCCATCCCCTTCCACAGAATGTAGGGATAGCTGCAGACGCTCCAGTCAGCTTTCTAATACAGTTGAAATAGCTTCAGAAAGTCATACTTCCAAAAGACCAAGAATCTAGAAGAGATTTTAGCTAGAAATAAACATTAATCATGCCCTAAGATAGAAAGGAAGGGATGATCTAACTAACGATAATGTCTTACAATTGCAGCGCTTTTCTTCTCAAGATCAAATGCTTGTTATTTCCTACTAAATATATGATATGAAGTTCACGCTGAGAGCTTACTTTCAATGGACTTTTCGTTTTTCTCTTAGCTAGTGGGTAAAATCCTTATTTATTCAGAATTGTCAATGCAGTTGACAACATGTACACTTATGGTGGGTCTTATTACTGCATCTAGAACAGAGTAGAAAAGCCGTGTCATTAAAAATGGAAAAGAGTGGTTTGAGAGCAATTATCTTCTTGTCTGTCACAGTAAGTGCCTTTTCAGGAAATGTGGTTTCCAATTGTTGGTTTTCTGCCATTCTGAGTTCTAAGGAAAATTATCCATGGCCCATTAAAAAACTGCTTTATAGCACTGAGATAAAATTTTACATGGATTAAAATGATTTTGAGTATTTTAATAATAATTCATACAAAATAAATTTGAGTATGTATTTTTGAGCATTTTGAAGTCTTTTAGGTACAGTCAGCAAATTAATAGCAGTATAGTAAATTACACAATAGACATCTGCATGGCCTTTTTCAAAAGTGCTTAAGACTTGATTTATGGCTTTTACGTAAGCATCATCATGAAAAATTGATTTATTCTGTAGCAGAACTCAGTAAGCATTTTTCTTATTTCAAAATGCAATTTTATTTTAAAGACAGAACCACTTACTTTTGGAATATTTGTTTCTTCAGTAAAGATTTCTGAAATTTCCATTTATTAGTCTTCTCTCCCCAAACCTAATCATCCCTACCTCATTCCAGATGTCCTACTTGTGTTTGTCAAAAATATATTTGAAAACTAATTGCCACATCACGTGGGTATCAAATTAAATAAATGATTTCTCTTTGGCTAGTTGTCTTTTGGAACATGAGGGGCAAAGGAAGCCTGGATTTGCCAAGGAGCTTGGGGTTGGGGGGTAACTGGCTTCCACTCTCCATTGCTGTGTCTATATTTCTTTGTTGAAAATAAATCAAATTATCGTTGATTTCACTAAATAAACAGCAAGATTAATGGTTAATATTCAGTGTATAATCACTCATCCAAAGTAAAAAGCTAAAGGTTAGCTGTGGTAACCTGTTTACATTGACTGAACTGAAGGAAGCCATATTTGTGTTAATGGAAAGAATCTTAGGTAGAATCCAGGGGTGAAGGGAAAAAATATAGATAGATAGATATAAAATATGTTTATATTTTTAATTTATTTTATATATATTTTAACATTTCAAATCATTTGAACGCCACTAATTCAGACTGTACCATAATTTGAATTAGAATTGCCCAAAGATTACCTGCTATATTTTCTTTTTTTTTTTTTTTAAAGAAGATGTTGGGGGTAGGAGTTTATTAATTAATTTATTTTTGCTGTGTTGGGTCTTCATTTCTGTGCGAGGGCTTTCTCTAGTTGTGGCAAGGGGTGCCACTCGTCATCGCTGTGCGTGGGCCTCTCACTATCGCCGCCTCTCTTGTTGTGGAGCACAGGCTCAGTAGTTGTGGCTCATGGGCCTAGTTGCTCCACAGCATGTGGGATCCTCCCGGACCAGGACTCGGACCCGTGTCCCCTGCATTATCAGGAAGCTTCTCAACCATGGCGCCACCAGGGAAGCCCTACCTGCTTTATTTTCTAGGAAAAAAAATTAAGTCCGTTAACCCCATAAACCAATTTCAGAGTTACTAAGAAATAGGAATGGGTTTTAGAAGGTTGACATGGCCATACTGTTTCTTCAGTAAGCACCTCCAAGATAGGAGGTCAGTGAGTTCTATGCGTTTTATTAAAGCCGACGGAGTAGAGGTTTGGGGAATTGTGATTGGAATTATTACACGAAAGATGAAAATGATTTTTCATAAAACTTTGCCCTTCAATGAATCTATATTAATATAGTTTTAATATTCTGAAGAATTTAGTGTAGGAATGGATGAACTGGAAGTTTAGTATACAAATGAATGAACAAGAGCAGTCAATCAGTCAGATTTTTGAGCACCACCAGAAGCTGAGTTTGCCTCTGCCATGCTGCACCAAAAAGTTCGGAAGATTCTCGACTTTCTGTCTGGTGCAAAAGCTCCTTTTGGCTGTAAAAAGCAGTGCTCTGATTCTGTTTATCCTGAAACTGTTGCTATTCATGATCTCATTATCCCCTCCTTAAACTTCTTGGCCAGGCTCTATTTCTAAAACATGCTGCATATGCAGTTATAACAATGACTCCCAAGGGTCTCTTTTATTATATCTCTCCCCCTTTGTCACCGTGGTCTAATTTGAGTCAGAGGATAGAGGACTTCAGGAAGGATTTGTCCAATAGAAATGGAACTGATAGTATGCCTGTTATGTTTGAATATATTAAGACAAATTCTGCAGCCCTAGTGGAGACTGAGTTTGTGATAAATAGAAGAATAATCAGAAAATTGAAGCAACTGATAACTTTAGAAGTGTTGTGTAAAAGAATAAACTGCCACATTCAGTAATAGGGAGCCAATATAAGTGTCCAAAATTGAGAAATAGAGAAGTGCTTTGTGAACGTGTTCTTTAAAGTGAATCACAGGAGATTCTTTTAAGTGACTGCCTAAGGGGAGAAAATTTTAAATAATAAAAGTATATTTTTAAACTATATATATTTTTTTGATTTTTAAAAATAAAATTTTTTAAATGTAAATGAGAAACCAGGAAGTGGAGACCATATATATAGACATCTCCTGACAAGTGTTTCTGAAAAGGAGAACATAAAGATGGGGCAGATGCTAAAGACATCTGAAGAGTTGAGGGATGACCTTTTCTTTAAGGGGAAAGATTGGAGTGTGCATTTCTTTTTTGTTTGTTTGTTTTTTGTTTTTGTTTTTGCGGTACGCGGGCCTCTCACTGTTGTGGCCTCTCCCGTTGCGGAGCACAGGCTCAGGACGCGCAGGCTCAGCGGCCATGGCTCACGGGCCCAGCCACTCCACTCCGCGGCATGTGGGATCTTCCCGGACCGGGCACAAACCCGTGTCCCCTGCATCGGCAGGCGAACTCTCAACCACTGCGCCACCAGGGAAGCCCTGGAGTGTGCATTTCTTGTTGATAGGATTGAAGAGTAGGAATGGAGAGATTGATAACACGGGAGAAACAAAGAAAGATCAAAGAAGTATAACTCAGACCTACAGCCAAAATGAAGACATTTGCCTATGCAAAGATAAGGGATGTTTCCTCCATTCTAAGACAGAGGTTGGGGATGTGGCCAAGGGTTGGGAGATATTTGAGAAAAAAAGGATACTTAAAGCAGAAAAGTGAATTTAGGAAGGAAACGTAGTAGGGTTACCAGGCAATACTGAGACTTTATTTGACATTTGCAGTCATAAATTTAAAGTGAAACCAAACAGCTGTATGATATTCCTCAGCAACATAAATCAGCTAATGTGCAGGCAGAGAGAGGGTGGAAAGTTAGAACAATTAGATTTGGGATTTTGACAGGGGATTACAACAGCAGAACAGAGAAGCAAGAGAGTGACAGTTTTTACATGAGTGTGACAATGGTGGTGGGCCAGGGAATCCAGGCTGGGCAAAGGAGGAAGTGAAAACAAAAGATGGCTGAGGAATAGTGAGGAATAGTGGTAGTGTTAGTAAATTCGAGGGTCAGTAAGGATGAGAAATTGGAGTCATGGACTGTCATCATTTCCAGTAAGTGGGCTGGAAGGTTATGAGGGGTGGTAGAGAACTACAAGGTGACAGAGCTCCCAGAGATGAGCAGGTCCTGGATATGATGTTGGGAGTAGGTGACTAAGGTGGCTGGAAGAAGAGGCCATTGGAGGAGAGGTCAGGGAACTGAAAAGTCGGGATCCTGGATGCTGAAGTGTCCAAGAATGATCATTGTGAGTCGTCCAAGAATGAGATAAGCAGCATGAAAGCAATGAGGGCCAAGGGTGGTGTGACTGGTTGGTACGAGTCTCAAAGGGACATGACGTTGTGAGAACAAGAATGAGAAGTGGTTGAAAGGAGTAGCAAGGAGAATAGGAGGGTACCTACCCCAGCTCTAAGCCCTGAGGTTCAGGGGATACTGGAGAAAAGACATCATTCACTGGACAGAGATGCAGAGGAAGGAAGGAGTCGTCCGAGGATCAGTTAACATACAGAGGTGAAGGGAGCATTCAGAGTAGTTAAGGAGGTAAGTTAGGAAGTTAAGGATGTGTGCTGGATTTTTTTTTTTTTCCCTTCCGTACGCGGGCCTCTCACTGTGTGGCCTCTCCCGCTGCAGAGCACAGGCTCCGGACGCACAGGCTCAGCGGCCATGGCTCACGGGCCCAGCCACTCCGCGGCATATGGGATCTTCCCGGACCGGGGCACGAACCCGTGTCCCCTGCATCGGCAGGCGGACTCTCAACCACTGCGCCACCAAGGAAGCCCTGTGCTGGATTATTGATTGAGAGCCCCAGCAGTCACAATGGGAAGGCTTAGCCAAGAAAAGAAGAGCGAGGTTTGGGGTCATGTGACCAGATGTATGTGAATGGGAATGAGAGTTATCAGATTTCACAGGAAGCTTGAACTTTGGACAGCAGCGAAGGTAAACAAGGATGTGGGCCACAGTGAATCAGTTTGGAGAGTTTCTTCTCAGCAAGTGGGCACTCGGTTCTAGCATGGTGACCCAAACTCTTGGCTTGGTAGCACAGTAGTGACTGTCCCTCCCACAGCCTACGTTGTTACAGCAGTTCTGGGTGGCTGAATTCGCCACCTCCCACAATCGTCATTGTCATTGCTTTGGGGAAGCTTCCTTTAAAGAATGTAACAGTGTGATACTATGTGGACATGAGAGGAAGAACCGAGAGTGGCAATGCTGACTTTGTTACCACTCCCCCTGGTAACCTGGGCAAATCATGTAACTTCTGTGAGTCTCAGATTCCCTGTTAAAGAAGAAAATGAGATAGCCCTGTAGGTCCTCCTCAGGCTAAACTTTTGTGATTATAGCATGAAATATATTAAGATATGTTTGTAGCACTTTATTTTTTTAATTATTTATTTATTTATTTGGCTGCCCTGGGTCTTAGTTGTGGCATACTGTATCTTTAGTTGTGGCCTGTGGGATCTAGTTCCCTGACCAGGGATCGAACCTGGGCCCCCTACCTTGGGAGCGTGGAGTCTTAACCGCCAGACCACCAGGGAAGTCCCTGTAGCACTTCAAAATTAAAGATTTGGGCCCATATCATCAAACAGAAATGCTCAAGGATATTAGACTTAGAAAGAAGCACCCTTGGTGGGCTACCATTTTTGACATATGTACCCTGCTGCCATTTGTGACTGAGAGATTGACAGGCTATATAAGAATATATATTCACATATATATGTGTATGATACATGCGTGTGTGTGTCATCACTGTAATTTTGTTTTTGTTTTTTTATATTCCTTTTCGTTTCTTCTTTCATTCATCTGAGGGTGGGTGTACCTATTTCCATGTCTGTAACACAGCCTTGGATGTGATGAAGGCAGCTTCTGTCTCACCAGCACGAGATTTATGCAATTACCGGCATTTCCGAAAAACAGCTTATAATTATGAGGTTAAAAAGCATCACTGCTTGGACTTCTTAACCTCCCATCCCGACGTGTATATAGACATTTGGGTGCTCTGCACTGCTGTCACCAGAGCACCATGGGAAGAAGGGGTAGAGGCCAGCTGTGGAGCCGCCTTCTGCAGCAGAGGGGAATTCCACCACGGTCCTCATTTACACATACAGCACACACACAGCCCACTATAAACATCTCAGAGTGCGAGGCAGGCTCCCTGGTCACCTTTGCATCCAGTTGGTTATAAACTTAGACAAGTTACTTTGAAGTGTGTCATACACAGAGGAAGAGAAGTAGTGGATGGGAATGGTGAAGGTGACTTCATTCCTCTAGGAGTCTAAGCCAATCACCGCTTCCCTACCCCAATTAAAGGAAAACAAACGAGCCTCATACATGGAATCTAGAGCCCTCCTAATATTAAAAGTCACATGACTGATGGAAAGACGATGAAAATCAGTGTGGAATACCATGTTGGAAGCAGATGAGCTAGCAGCTTGTTGTATTATCGTATCAAAGAGCACACTGTCCCAGTGATAATTCTTGGGCAAAGTAGATTCAGGACATTTTCAATTAAACCTTTTTTAAGTGGCATTGCAGTTCAGCTGCATCTGGTATATATTGTGGCCTGTTTGCTCTAACTTTGCAACAGTGCGAAATTCCCAACTTCGGCTGTGGCAGCATGTAGCTCTGGGTGGCATCTGTAAAGCAATGACACTTCTACATTTTTACAGTAAACAGAAAATACTTGATAAAAACAATATTCAATATTGGAATGACTCCATTTATCTAACTCATTGGGCTAGACAGTCTTCATGAAATGAGTCCTGGAACAGAAAAAAGCAACACGCAGAAATAGCTTCTGTTGTGTCCTGATTTTCTAGAACTTGTCTTCTCCTAGTGCAAGTGCCACTAAATAAAGTCCTCACAAGTTCTAGACTTTTCCATAGGTGAATTCTCACAGGAGAATTCTCAACAACTATAGCAATACTGAAACTAATGGTAGATAGTACTAGAGGGTTTTGGGGTTTCTTGTTTCCTCTCTCTCCTTCTCTTCCTTACCTTTAGAATAAAACAAAAGTGTAATATTATAGAATTCGCCATGACTGGACAACCAGTAAGTAGAACTGGAATTCAAAGTAGGTCTATCACTGCCTGGATTTCACTTACAAAGTTTTTAAGTATAATTGTTGGTTATATTTTTTGATATTTCCTATTTTCTTAAATTGCCCTCTGTTTCCTGTCAGATTATTATGTTCTTTAAATGTCCTGACAGTATTCAAAACTCTGTCAGTGCATAATATATAGACAGTGACGACTCCCACTGTCTCTTTCATACTGGGAGAGTCATTCAATATCTAGTAACGTCAGCTGGCAGACATGTAACCTTACACCAGAATGGAATTTGTGGCTTGGCGTGAGTTTAATATGGTTGGTAAAAAGTGAATTAGGATAGTTTGTAGATACTTTTGAGCCTGTGTTCAAAAGTTTAATTTGATTCAGTTTAATCAAACAATTGATTACTAAATGCATATTATGCATAAAGAACTTACAGGTGCAAGTGGATGTGAAGTATAGTGGTAGCCCCCCAAAAGGTACATCCACGTGCTAACCACCAGATCCTATAAAAATGACCTTATTTGGAAAAAGGATTGTGGCAAATGTGATTAAGTAAAGAATCTCAAGATGAGATCATCCTGGATTATTTGAGTGGGCCGTCAACCCAATGATATCTATCCTTATAAGAAACCCACAGAGGAGAAAGATACAGAGCAGAAGTCCGTGTGAAAGTGGAGGCAGAGACTGGAGTGATGCAGCCACAAGCCACGGAACACCTGGAGCCACCAGGAACTGGAAGGGGCAGAAGGATTCTCCCCTAGAGCTTTCCAACAGCGTGCAGCCCTGCCGACCCCCTGATTTCAGACTTCTGGTCTCTAGAACTGTGAGAGAATACATTTCTGTTGTTTTAAGGCACCAAGGTTGTGGTAATTTGTTAGGGCAGCCCTAGAAAGCTAATAAAACAAGCAGAAATCAATCCCCAATGAAGAGTTTATAATATGTAATATATGATACCTGTGCAATGTTAAAGGCATTACAGTATAGGAGAGAAGGGAACTTATTTCAAATAAAGACAGCTGGAAAGGCCTTTTGAAAGAGGTGTGCCTCGATCAGGGGACAGGAAATTTCAGGACATAAGCAGAGCTAAGACAGAGGGGGATTCAGGAAGATAAAATATCTGAGTAAATGTGGTACCGTAGTTGGGTCCTGAGAAAGGAAATGATGTAGTCCAAACTTCTAATGCCATGAGAATTTGTGTTCAGAAATGCAGAAAGCCTCAATTTGGTCAAACAGAGAGGTCCTTTGTTGCTTGGCTTAGATTATAGAGAAACCTACACGTCCCACCTTCTATCGAAAATTAAATTGACTTTAAAACATAGATTTCTGAAGAAGCATGGTAAAAATAAAAATTAAATTCAGAGAGGAAAGAAATAATTTCAGGGATGTTCTGAAAGCTCTATAATGCCTTGGATGTGCACTTATTATAGTATTTTAACTTACACTAATTTCTTTTTACACCATTGCTTCATACCCTGTGGCCTATCTGAGTAGGGAGATGCATGCTGTATTAGCTTCCTAGGCTGCTGCAACAAATTACCACAAACTGTGTAGCTTACAACAGTGGGGTGTATCGGCTCACAGCTCTAGAGGCAGAAGTCTGAAATCAAGGTGTCAGCGGGGCCACGCTCCCTCTGAAGGCTCTAGGAGAGAATCCGTCCATGTCTCTTCCAGCCGCAGGAGATCCCTGGCACTCCCTTGGAGTTCCTTGACTATTCGACACATCACTCCAATCTTGGCCTCGCTCTGCACATGGCCTTCTTTGTGCCTCTGAGTTCTCTCCTCTTCTTATAAAGGCCCAGCCTAATCCAGTATTACATAATCTTAACTAATTACACTTACAAAACCCCCTATTTCCAAATAAGGTCACATCCTGAGGTTCTAAGTAGACGTAAATTTTGGGGGGAACATACTTCAACCCAGTACACATCCTATTTACGTTTTAAGCCATAGGACCTAGTCTGGTGTTGAATGTAAAATTGGTAACCATTAATATTTTGCTGACAAAGGAAGTAGACCTGTAATGTCCATTAATTATGGGAAATTGCGAGAAAATAAAACATAGACTATAAAACAAGAGAAGAGAAGGGGAATTGGAAGGGAGAAGAGAAGCTTTCCAAGTGTTGCCTGGAAGTGTAAATCCAAAATCTGTACAGGGTCTACGAGGTCTCTTAAGATCTGACCCTGGCCTTCCTCCTCCCCGCTGGACCACCCTTCTTCCAGATTCTTCAGGTCCTGTACCCTTCACCCGAAACATCCCTCTCTCCACTCTCCACTTAACTAACTCCTTATCCTTAGCTCTTCAGCTTAAATGGCACTTCTTCAAAAAGGTGGCGTCTCCCCAGATGCTCTGTACGACTTGGTATCTTTCCTTTATTGGCAGCTATCAGAGTTTGGAAAATATTTTTAATAATACAATCATTTGTTTAATGTCTCTGTCTCCATCAGACCAGGAGCTACATGGAGACAAGAGCTTACCTAACACGCTCAAGGAAGTAGCCCCAGCATCTCGGGTGTGTTTCAGGTCCTTCGATATGACAGCTCTCCAGATACTGTCAGGCTATCACCATGACTACCCTAAGGCTTCTTCCGCCTGAGTGGACCACCTGTGTCCTTAAGTGAACATACCCTGTCCTTGAAGGCAACCTGATGCTCACCTCTGCCCTGTACCTGCTGAGCACAAAGGTGAAGCACAGCAGAGTGATGTTCAAGGCCGTTAGCCACCACTGCCCTGGCAGGTCTGCAGTGGTGACTGATTCCGTCACCAGTGAGCTTTGGGATCACAGCCTACCTGGTGCCCTGCTGTGTGTTCTATACAAAAGGGTTGGCTGTGTGGGTCTCTCCCACCCTCTCTGGACCCCAGCATCACCCAGCTCTGTGGCTCCTGCCTCTCTTCGCTTCAGCTTGAAGCCAGCTCCCTGGCTCTTGTTCCGTGGCTCGTGGCCAGCTCTGGGGAAGATGGGATAGCAGGCAGGGTAGACCAGGGCTGCTACAGGAAGACCGTCAGACCAGGCTGTGAATCGTTTCACTGTGCTGATGACTTGCCTCTGAACCTGCCAAAGGGTAGCACTCATGCTTTTGTTGTGCACGTGGCAGGCCTGGGAGTATTCGTGAGGGGCCTTGAACTTGCTCTGATGCTGCATAAGACCCCATTTTCAGCCGTCTAACACCGCTTGTTCCTATTTAGATTACCATTAACTAAAATCTCCAGATCATCTCCACACTGAGGCTAAATTACAATCCTCCTTGAACTCGTGAAACTGTTTTTTTAATATCAGACTTGATTTTTAAAATTATTCCTACCACATTTCATGTGTGGAAGTCGATTCGTCCTTGCATTTAGTGGAGATCACTGTACAGGATTTTTTTTTTTTTTTAATTAAAATCTGGCTGGTCCATAACAGGAGGAAGCTAGCATCTCTTAAGCAGAAAAGCCCTTCCTCTGAGCAGATTCTGGAATCCGACTACCTAGAGCTCAATGCCACTTTCTCTACACTGGCTGTCTGACACTGAAACTTCTTCAACCTCTTCGACCTGTCTGTGCCTCAGTTTCTCAACTGTAAAATTAGAGACTACTAATATCTACCTCAAAGGGGTACCATGAGCTTTAAATGAGGTAACTCATGTAAAGAGCTGAAGAGTCGTGGCTGGCACATTCTTAGTGTTAAGTACATGTTAGCTATTATTCCTGCGTCTATTTATTATTCAAATCACCCACACCGGCATTTTCCTTAGCAAATCATTTTATCAGATGACTGCTAGCCTGGTCTCTGCCCAAATCATTAAGTGCTGAAGAAAACTTCCTGTTACGAAGATTCCTCTTCCCTCTTCCTTATCATGATCAAATTATGACATGCTTTGAAAGTCTCACAAATACGCTACATCCTTTTGATAACAACGTAGTGTTTGAGAAACTCCAGTACATCTGATGTTTTAGAGCAGGCTTTCCTAAATGTAATCACTGGTCCCAGAAGAAATAAGAGGCATCAGACTCAGCTCTAAGAGAGGAAAATCAGGAAATAGAGGTACAGCCCCCGTTTTCCAAACTGTGATCCATGTACACATGATGTTAATGAGTTTTCTCTGAGAATGGTTGTGTGAGGACATCTGTTGGGAAGATTAGATTAAGTAAAATGAAACAGGCTTATGTTAAGGCTCTGGACTCCCTGAAGTCCTTTTAGCCACGTGGAGTCCATGAGGTCCCAGTGTCCCTCTGGACGGGGTGGTCTGTCCAGTAGACAGAGTGCGGCTGTGTTTGGATTCCTTGCTAGTCCGTAACTAGCCATGTATGTGAGGGTCGGTTATTGCACTTATCTGAGTCTCATTACCCTCAACTCTAAAATGGGGATAATACCTGCCTTGCAAGTTTATCAGACCGATGACAGATGACTTATGTTAAAATGCTGACCGCAGTGTCGAGCTGTTAGTAGGCTCTCAATAAACAGTCGCTAAACTTAATACTATAACTTGGAATCAGGATTTAAAATAAACCTACGATTGGGTCTAACAAGTTTAGTTCTGTGGTTCTTTGTTTCAAATATTCTGTGGTCTTTATACATTTTCTTCTCTCCATGAATTTCTCTCCAAAACTTGGTTTGGGTAAGTCCAATAAAAACTATTTTATTCTCAAATTAGGACACCTACAAGGGATGTATGCCTAGTCATGTATCTAAATAGTAGACAGTACACATTCCACTAAAGCTTATTTCATGCTTCAGGTGCCAGCCAGGATCCAGAAATGGTGTGTGTATGTAGAACACTCAAACAAGGCAACTGGAGAGATTTTCCTAGAGAGGACTTTGCAAAGTTGAGGGCAGGGTTAAAAGGGACCTGCAAAAGATGGGTAGTACCCTGGGCTAGCTCTTGGGCCTTGGAGGGCAAAGGCAGGCAAACCCCTGGGGGTTTTGCCAGGACTGGGAGAGAACTGTAGGTATGTCTCAAGGAGAAGCCTTTGGTAGAGAAGAAAAGGCTGAGCGGGGAGGACGTTGGATAATGAATGCTATGACCTCTCCCTTCCTTTGACCTCTCTGTTTTTGCTGGGCTTCCCACTGGTCAATTCCATCTAGGAGCCAGACAGCAGAGGATCCTTGTTGTGTAGATGTAACCCTCAGAAGCCTGGCTCCTGGTCACTGAGGAGGGTACGGAAGGTTCCAGAGTGAATCTGGTGGAGCAAATGCAGAACATTGACTCCAAAGAGCGTCCCATGAAAAAACTCCAGTTAGTACCTACTTTGCAAGAACAATAGGTAATTTTGGTTAATGCCTAAAGAGAAAATCATTTTGTCATCTGGAGCTTTACCAATCGCTAACCATAATATTATAATAATAAATGGCAAGATCCTACCTGATATATTCATAAAGTTAGATAAAATAACAGAGAAATGCAATTATAATGCATATGCTGGCTTAGCTCTCAGGCATTTTATGTTAAAGCAAGCTGTCCTTAACCCCACGAATAAATGATGCTCTTAAAGCACCTTGGAGGGGAAGTAGGGGATGAGAGAAAGCAGTAATTATGGCATTTTCACTGTACTTTTTCCATTCAGTTTGATTTAGCATGTATTCGTTTTTCTGCACGTGGATATTCAGTTTTCCCAATGCCATTTATTGGAGAGACTATCCTTTCCCCACTGAGTATACCTTTACTCTTGTCAAATATTAGTTGATCATACATACAAGGGTTTAGGGTTTATTTCTGGACTCTTTATTCTGTTCCATTGGTCTGTGTGTCTATATTTATGCTAGTACCATACTGTTTTGGTTACTATAGCTGTGTAGTGTAGTTTAAAATCAGGAAGTCTGTTGCCTCTAGCTTTGTGCTTCTTTCTCAGAATTGCTTTGACTATTAGCGTCTTCAGTGGTTCTATACAAATTTTAGGATTGTTTTTTCTATTTCTATGAAAAGTGGAAACAAAACTCCCTCATGCTTATGTCCACTAAAACCTTTACTCACCCAGATGGATAAATCACTAAGTTTATGATGCTATCTTATTCTAGTATATTTGACTTTTAGCGAGGTGGGAGGGAATATCCACTCCGCGGCATGTGGGATCTTCCCAGACCGCGGCACGAACCCGTGTCCCCTGCATGGGCAGGCGGACTCGCAACCACAGCGCCACCAGGGAAGCCCCAGCATTCCCTTTTAATCTGGAGCATAACATAAATGTATCTATTGGCTAAAAGCAGAGTTGGGTACACAGAGTCCACTTTTATTACAGAATGCCTCTCTATACATTCGTGACAGTCCCACGGAAAGTTTTTAACACTCAGACTGTTTCCAGCATATCTCAAATTGCTCTGTAAATTATTTAACCCAACTACAGCGACATCTCCTGGCCAAGATGAGAGCTAACTGATAAACATATTCCGAGGTGATAGAAAATGACAAGATCTAAACAAAATAAAAGATTTTTACCAAATGTTTTGTTTTAAAGCCATCAGCAGTTTATATGTTCATATTCTCATTACCCCCGTGTTCAGCACCATGAATAACAAACTTGGAAAGCTCAGAACTAATAATATCTCCCTTGACTAAAGATGGGTAAATAAAGCAAGAAAAAGTGCTTTAAAATTGGCAAGCCCTTGTGGGAAATATTGCCAGAGCCCTATAAATGCATAGTGAGGATTTTTGCTCACAGATTCCAGAGCCTTCCCTTATCTTTTGGTGTGAGTAGGGTGACTGGCTTTGTGAATACTCTTTTTTTTTTTTTTCCTTAACAATTTTGGGATACAAGGCTAACCAGTGATCACACAATTGTGTGCTGATTTTAGGCTCCTTTATTCCTGCTTTGCAACAAAAAAGCTATTGTTTGCAACCTAATAATATTGTAAGAGGAGAGAGGGGGGAAAGAAACAAAGGTCCTTCCTCTAGATAGAAATTTGGCTTCAATACAGGCCGGAGAGAGCAAGCAGGGTGCATTTCCTGTGGGAAATACTTTCCAACTTTTTTTTAGCTTCGTTTCTTAGTATGATTCCTTAGCATGAATTGCTCTTGAAACTTTAAAAGACATTTTAAGACTGAGGCTGGTGGATAACAGCTTTGCCAGAGGAAGCCTTATGTTTGATTCTGTGGCTCTTCATCTCTCGTTATACCCCATGCCCAGTCTGGTTTGTGTTTGTGTGTTTTGTTTTTCTGCAGCCTTCTCTTCCTCCAGGGATCCATCAAGAGTAGTTCAGGGACTGGAGAATCCGTGGCTCTGACAAGAGTGGATAAAAAAACCTCTGAGAAATGATGGGAGTGGGGACTGTGGGTGAAGAGGTAGTAACACAGAATTAGAAAGCCTTTCTTCTTATATGATAATTTGACTAACATTTTTCTAAATATGTAACTGTTTGCAGTTCAGAGGGATATAGTCAAAAGATGATTAAGTTTTTCATACCAGGGTTTTAAATGTGTATCGATTTTGGAAGGCTAAGGTAATTATCAAGATTTGATGCAGTTTGCAAGCCTTAAACTGTATAGAATTCTAACGAAGATGTGCCTAAGAGCCAGACATTAACATTATCATCGCAGTACCTTTTCTGTGGTGGAAACTTTAAAATCCTGCCCTTTTAAGTGTTGCTAATTTGAACAAAACGTACTTTCCTTAAGGACTCAGTCACAAAAATTATCTGCAAACAAATGGTGTGTTTGATCATTAAAATCAGCTCAAGTTTTTGCTCCATGAGTTTTTTCAAGAGATGAATATGGATAACTCCATTGTTCTTTATTTTGGAGGCTAAGTGGAGAGGATGGGTGAATGTAATATTTTTATTTTAAGTTAGAAGGAAGTAAGCACACATCTTAATGTTTTTACCTATGCAGAGATCCAAGTAAGCGTGAGCATCTCATTGATTTCAAAGGCACACTCATCAAATTACTACCGTAAGTGTAACAGAGGAGAAGAAAAGAGAGGCACATTTTAAAACTAGAATAACAGCAGGCCCCAAACTATCAAATTTCTTATTCTCAAAGGCTTTTGTCATAATTTATAATCTAATTTTCTAGTTTATGACATTACAGGGTATTTTTCCTATTCAGTGGGCATATTTTCTTACTAAAGTGATATCCCATTTGAAGTCAAGCCATTGTATGGATCCATTGTATCCATTGTAATGTTTCAGTGCCATTAATTCTCCATCCAGAAGATTGCCCAAAGAATAAGTCAAATCATGAATAAATCTTGAGATGTAATAGGATTCTCAAAATCAACTCTGAAAATCTTTGAATGGTTTTCTGCCATAAAAACCAATAATGTCTCGTTAGATACGGAAAGAGACACGGGGACTTTGCTATGAATCGTGATGATGATAAGAGCACATTTTCCAATAGATAGCCAATGGGGAAGACCAGAGGGGAGGGGAGTCCTCTAACTGTAGGGGTCAGCAAACTATGGCCCGCAGGCCAAATCCAGACTGCCAGCTCCTTTTGTAAATAAAGTTTTACAGGAACACAGCAATGCTTATTTGATTACCCATTGTCTACAGCTGCTTTTGTGCTATAAGGCAGAATTGAGTAGTTATAACAAAGACTGTTCAGCATGCAAAGCATAAAATGTTTAATATCTGTTTCTTTACAGAAAAAAAGTTGCCAACCCCTGCTCTGCTAGCTTATCTATTTAGAATCTGCACTGATTACTGACCCAAACTTTCAAATCGAAACAAAGAGTCCTAAATAATGACATAATGACATAGGTAATTGCATGAGAAAAAAATCATCAAAGCGGTTGGATTTTATACCCTGCTGTGACATTCACTTCTTATATGGTTTGCAGATGAGGGAAGCATCCAGAGCTTTTAGCAACTCAGCAGTAAATATTTTTTTCTCCAACTGGCACGATCCAGACTTCACTAGGATTCACTGTGCCAGGCCAGTGGGGATTATGGAATTCCCTCAGCTGCCTGAGGTGCTATCATGTTGCCCAAGTCAATGCCAAAATTAGGCACAGACAAGGTGGCCGAGAAAGGATTTGAGAATGTGCATAAGATCAGGAACTCCTCCGTGGGAGACTCAGAGTTACTGCAGAATGCTTGTTTTACCCTTACCGCCTTTTTTTGTTCATGCATATAAGGGATAGTTGAAGAAAGAGCACAACTATCGTAATTAGCATGAAACAGTACACATTTTGGGCTGATTTTTAAAGATTCAGTTATTTGAGGAATCTACACTACAAAGTGGATTTCAAAAAGAGATACAACACAGCTAAGAGATCATCTTGGCTATTCTCATGAGTGTAGCTTTGAAAGGGATTCAGTTAAGCCCTGTAAATTAATCTCCCTGTATGTTTTGTTCTACAAAGGTAGAACAAAATATACAAGACTAGGATGACCAATATAAAAGGCCGTCTAGTCCCAAACACTCTTAAGAGTGGAAGTGGCATTAATAATAATTAAGCTGGTCAACAGGTATAATGCAGGACTATCCCATATGAACCTGATGTGTGGTCTCCCATATAAACATAATCATGGTGGCGCCTGTTACTGCCAATGGTTTCAAAGTGCTTGGCTTCAGAGCTGAGCTGGAACGTGCGATGCCTGTGTGAGAATTACAAGAAGGCACTGCTTTCCGTGGCCTGCTAGAGATAGGCTCCCCTTCCACTGGATAGGTGCAGCCCTCCTCCATAGGGCATAACTAGTTGAGGGGCAGATTAAATCTCAGACCCCGAGCTGAACCCCTGGCCAAATATCTGACAGGGCACAAGCAGATGTGGCTGTCCTGCTCAACACCGGAGTGGTAATGGTAGTAAAACTAGGTTGATGGGGATAAATCTTGTTCAATACTTGCAGCATTTCAGCCTTGATCTAAAATCAATACTACCTGAACTGTTACATTTTGGATAGATGGAAAAGATTAGATTGTATTAAAACAAATTAAGACAGATCTTAATAACAGCTTACAATTTAGACAAGAAATGTGTGATGTCTGTGTTTTTAAAAATGTAACTCTAAGCTCCTGAAAGAAATTATATATTCTGAAACTTGGAATCATCTATATCACAGGAAATACTGGCTTTTAAGTTTGCCCAGACCTTTTGGGGTAAAGTACTTTGGATTTTTTCCACTTAATTTTCCAGATAATTGCTATGGTTCCTCCCCATTTCTCCATTAATACACCCCGGATGACAGAAAAGAGGTAGCAAAGAAAAATGGGAGCTTTGAGATAGAGGAATAAAACAAGATGGACTTCTCATTAAGAGCGTCGGTGCCATTTCATCTAATTCTTCTGACCACAGACCGGTTGGTCTGCTATTGTCTCCGTGTTCCTGCCAGAACCTAAGCTTTTTATTTGGAAAGACTGATGACCAAACAAGTCTGCCTTGAAGCACATAGACACCCACAGGCTTGCCAAGACCCTTCACACTCAGCTGAGTGAAGACTCTCTCTCCTTTGCTCAAGGCTGATGGAGAAGCAAATAAAACCCACTTTGGCCCTTTATGTTTTTCTTTTCTGCCAGTTCCCCTTTTTCTTTGGGTTAACTTAATTTCTTCCATTTGTGAACCTGATAGTTTCCCCACATTGTTTTGAGCTTCCTTTAGCACTGATAAATTAACTTTTTTGTAATGATCATTTTGTGAAAAAAGGGAGAATAAGAATTAATATTTGCAGATGTAAAATAAGTCTTCAGGATTCACTAAAACTAGTAACGGTGGTAACATTAGGAAGAGTTTGCTGAACAGACTGCAGATGGCGTTAGAAGAAGACTTTGTGTATCTTGGATTTTTTTCACTTATGGCCTATGTGAATTTATTACCCATTTTTAAAAGCTAAGTTAAAATTTTTTTTAAAATCAAAACAAAAACAAAAGATAGCAGCAACTTGAATAAATCCTTCATCAGCGCTCTCCCACAGGAGAATTTTGAAGGTCTAGCAGACATTCACTCTTCTGAGAGCGTGTGGTTGACACAGTTATGTCAGAGCTCTACATAAATTTGTATCTGTAACTTTGCCTGGTCCATCTTGGGGGAGATAAAATTTCCTGTCTGCAAGTGATCTGGATTGAAATTTAAGTATAATAATGTACCAGCTTTTGTGATACAATATGGTGCCTTGAGGCAGTCGCTTTGCCAGAGTTTATTGCAGGTAATCACACATTTTCCTACTTACTGACAATCGAGTGTAGTTGGGACTCACTCATAAGACAAGCAGTGACCCGAGCTGAGCCCTGGCCGGGCAGCTCTACCTTCACTGTGCCCGCTAGAGCCAGTGTAACTGAGGAGATGGCTATCTACATACACCGCGTCAGTGCGCTGTCATGGGTGAAATGTACAGAACAGGAGATGGCTAACGGTAGAGTTATATGTGAGGACAGGAGAAGGAGAGACTATCCTCGCCTAAGACAGATCAAGGAAGGACTGTGCCAGGCTCATTCCCATTGGAAGTGCAGTAAAAGGTCTTTTAGGCGCCTCCCCGTACCCTCTTGGGGAAAAAAATAGGTCACAGTGTTGTGTCTCAAAGGCTGAGGGAAAATGTTCAATGCACAGGTTAACATCGTATCCTTAGAATGCCTATTCCATTCTCCCTGCAAAACACACTGTCTAGGAGTTTCATTGGTACGTCATGAGGAAGTTGACCAACTCTAACCAGGGCAGAGTGTCTCTTTCCAAATATCACTCCCAGCATTTGAAATCAAGTAGTGTCAAAAAAATGTTGCTTTCATTTTGACAAGAAAAGATAAGTCATGTCCTTTCTAGAACAGCGTAAAGAATTTTCTTCACTGTAGATTTTTATCGACAGATAAAGGATCCCCCACTGGGGTATATAGTGAAGAGAGCAAGCCGGGGCTTTGAAATATTGTTTCCTGGCATTAGAAATATTCATCGAGGGGCTTCCCTGGTGGCACAGTGGTTGGGAGTCCGCCTGCCGATGCAGGGGACACGGGTTCGTGCCCCGGTAAAAAAAAAAAAAAAAAAAAAGGAAATATTCATTGAGGATTGAGGGACAGGGGTGCAGAAGATTCTAAGCCAAAATGGTGAACATAATAACTTCATTCCATACTTGTGCAGGAATTTAGTCTGCCAGCTGATTACTGATACATTTGAAGCATTTCTTGAACTTTTTGAGAGAGGTATAGTTATCTTCATTGTATCCATGAAATTCAGAGATGTTAGGGACTTTAAGTTAAAAGGCTTAGTCTGATGGAGTATTCTTCACCTCAGCAGAAAAAAAGAGAGCAAAGATGACTGAAGGTCACACACATGTGATTAAGTTCCCCCAGTTCCCACCTTCTCCTCCCATTGTACTCAACCCACAGGTCCACTTGGATGTACCTCCAGAATCTATCTTGAATCTGAGTACTTCTCACCGTCTCCTCTATGATAACCACTCCAAAAGGCCTTCATCTCACCCCTTCTTTGGATCTTACCTCCTTTATTCTGACCCCAAACAGTCCACTTTCAACCCAGTAGCCATAGTGATGTTTTAGAAGCATTAATGGCAAGATCACGTCGGTCTCTGCTTAAAACTGAATGCAATTTAGGTAAAATCCATGCTCCTCCACAAGGCAGGGGGATCTGTACGATCTCACCCACTTCTAAGTCCAGATCTATACTCTTAGGTCTGACTGTTACCCTCATTCACTGCCATCCAGTCATCCATCTCTCTCTCCCTTGGTCATGCTAAGCTTGGCCTCCCACACGTGACATTTGCACTGGTTCTTGCTTTTTCTTGAATGCTTTTACTCCAGAGTTTTACTGGGCTCCCTCCTTGCAGTTTTGGCTTAAACAGCCCTTCAAAGTGGCTTAAATAGCCCCTCAAAGTGGCTTCCTCAGCCCTCCTAGATAACCAGCACTGCTCTCAGCACTGCCAAGTCATCCTTCACCAAATTACTTTATGTTTTCTTATTAGCAATTACCTATGTCTGCAGTCATATTGTTAACCTGTTGGTGGATTTCATGTCTGTCTGTCACTCCTTGGGAGAAAGTGAGACCCTTGAAGACACAAACATCATCTGGTTCCTACTGTATCCTCAGAGCCTTGACCTGTATTATAGACCTTTGATGAATATCTGTGCACTGGCTGACTTCTAGCAGTTTTATACTCAGACTTTGGAAATTAGCCGCTTAAAAATATTTGATCAACATTTTATCGTGAAATATACCACAAGTATAACCTTGATCTCCTAATATCGTAGATACTTATCTGTGTAAAAATGGGTTTGAGTCAGATAAAACCAACTTTGGCATTTCCCATCATCACTTTGTCCTGTTCTTGAATACAACACTATCTTGACCATGCATTAAAAAAAGGAGACGAAGGAGAAGGAGAAGTAGTAGAAGGAGGAAAAGAGAAAAACTGTAGCAGATGCATGGTTGAAGGAAAGTGAGTCAATTTGCATGAATCCAAGCATAGATTATCTTGCCATAAATTTCATACTGAATTTGGGAATTGAAATTGCGTATTATGCTCAATTAAATATTCTTTGCTTCTCATACTTCTCTCTCTCTTGCTCCCTCCCTCTTTTCCCTCCCCCTCTTTCACCTTCTTTCTCTTTCTGTAATTCCATCAGTGTTTCAGAATTTGTCCCATTCCATGCAACCCCAAATGGGAAAATTCATTAGATGATCTCTACCTCTCTCCAAAAGCTTTCTTATTTTCTTTAGAAATAAATAAGGAGGATGAATTTTAATAGCATCTCTTTCATCTGCTGCTGCATCTCACCTTATTATCTGCATCCACAGACTCGTCCCTCGACCAGTGCAAAGACCCTGTGTGAAGGGGAAGTCAGTCACTCCAGCCTTTGTGCAGGGGGGAATCACACAAATGGGAGCCCCATGTTTAAGAGACAGGACTTGGACATTCCGTAGCAGCCCGCCAGAACATTCCATACACATCTTTGTGTCACGCAAAAGAGAAACAGTCAGACACTTCGGTGGAATGATGATAGCTCTTCTTTCTGAAACAAGTATCACAAGATTCTTACCATCACTTGTAGTTATTTGTGACTGTTTCTTCTAACCCAAATATTAAAATAATTGATTTTATGCTTCCATATTGTTTGTTAACACCAGAATATATTTTTGCAACTTATTTTTACTACAGCATTCTTATTCTACTTTTCTATATTTACAATAAAATTGTAAAAGTTGATTATTGTATTAGTTTGTTAGGCTGCCATAACAAAGTACCACAGACTGGGTGACTTAACCAACAAGAATATACTTTCTCACAATTCTGGAGGCTGGAAGTCCAAGATCAAGATATCAACAGGGTTGATTTCTTCTGAGGCCTCTCTCCTTGGCTTAAAGATGACCACCTTCTCCTGTGCCTTCATATAGACTTTCCTGTGTGTGTGTCTGTGTCCTAATCCCCTCTCCCCGTATGGACACCAGTCATATTACAGGGCCCACCCTAAGATCTCATTTTTACGTAATTTTCTCTTTAAAGACTCTTATCTCCAAATACAGTCACATTCTGAGGTATTGGGGGTTAGGACTTCAGTATATGAATCTGGGGGTGGGGTCACAACTATAGAGACACTAGAATAGAGAAGGATATTGTTCTGAATTCCTTAGCATGACTTAATAGCTATAAGGAGTGAGGAGGGATGATATCTCTTTTAGATCCTGAAATTTCGCTCTTCCCAAATAGAAAGCTCTCTGAATTTGATGACTATAAATACTCCACACACTGAATTTATAGTAAACTATCATATTAAATATAGTAGAAGATTATATTAAGATACAACTTTTTAATTTTTATGGATTTTAGTTTTTTTATGGATTTAGCTTAAGATCTATCTACAGGCCAGGTCTTCACTGGGGATTCATATAATGACATCTAATTACAAAGGTCTTTGTGAAACTGTATCACCATAGCCATTGAGAAGTTTTCTAAAAGGTCAGTGCAGGGCCCCAAAGGCCCTATTTGGCCCTTAAGGTTACTGAGTATCAACCATAATCAATTCCAGGAGAAAATAATCCGTTTGGGGAAAAAAATGGTTATTAAATCATAGGATTTTAAAAAGAAAGCTGTGTTCTTTATGATAACTTAAGTATTTGATGGGATTTACTTAATCATTCAGCTTCTGAGATTGATTAAAAATAGATATCTTAGCTTTTATTAATTTATTTTAAATTGGAAAATTATTTGGGTATGAAATATGGACATGAATGACTCACCTTCCTTTTTCGGGCTGTGAATAAATAGGAAGAGAAAAGTGAAGATGGATTTTTATCCTACAGCCTTTATGTTCATTTCTCAAGTTGCTTTTAAAAAATCTCAGTCACAGAATCAAACTTTACAAGTGATGGAGTTCTTCGAGATCATCTGATCTAATCCTGTAACCTAAAGGCTTAGTAGCTAGACCCAAGAAAGCCAAAAGGACTTAACTACAGATTAAATAATTTAACAGAAACATTTAAAGCTTAAAAATAAACTTGTTTAATTTGTCCCAATCATTCTCCAGTTTGCTTGCTTATAGGCTACATAAGTGAGTTGCTTTTATTCTCTAAAATAACATAAAGTCTGTCACTTTGGTGCTTTTGGTGTTGTTTCCTCAGCCAGAGCGGAAAAATTCACTTCCTGCTCACACTTCATGTGTTGATTTGTGGATGATTCATCTCAAAAGTACCTTCCCATGTATCAGCTTAAACTAGCTTTGACAAATGTAAATACGAAAACCAAAATGAAATCTCTGGCATAGCCTGAAAAAATTAGAGTGAATAACTTAAAAAATAAATTATTGTTTAAAAACAGTTTGGAAATGAGGGAGTTAGCAACGGATGGGAAGGAGTTTTAAGATTTTTGAATGGAGAGGTGACATCAGGACGACACCACGGATTTCTCTTCCACACTGGGGCTCATTTGAGAGGGCGGGTGTTTTGATAATTATCAGGTTGGGATATCAGGCGTAAAACAGGGCTTTGCCCAACACCCTGGAGACATGGCCACCCTATTCTTTAGGAAGATTAGCCCTGCCCAGATCTATGAGACAGACGGGATCAATCATGGATTGGTAAGTATGTCTCACAAATACACCAGCTAAACAGAGTGGAGACTTACCTGTGTCCAGAAACAGCTCTCTCCTGGGACAAGTGACAGAAGTGGCCCAAAGCAAGGGGACAGCGATTTACTATGTGACTTCCCCAGTCCAGCTGTCTGGACCAAAGCTGCCCAGTTGTCAAATGTGTCCTGTCCTGTGAGGCTGTTTCCATTTCTAAGTCTATGCTATGACATGATTGCGTTTTTAAACAGTAAATATATATATATTTTTTCTCATTATATGTTATATATATTTTTATAAATATATAATATATAATAAATATATATTTCTCATTATAATATATGTATGTATTATACTGAGAAACAAAAGTGAACATTCTGGCACATGGAGTTAAGTCACCCCGCCACCCTGCCTTTAGACGTCCTCCATACACACACTTCAGCAGATGCGTGGTCCTGTGTGTGCTGGGAAGGAGAGGGCCGTAGAGGCGGAAGAACTGTGCCCCAGACACCGCGGAGAGCTGGCTAGGGGAAGGAAGTAGCCTCACTGTCTGGAGAGGGAAAAAGCGCTGCAGTCACCAGTGGGCACAATTCGGCACATTCTGATGCAACGTAGGTCAGAGTGTTTCAGTGCAGTTTTCTGACAATCCGGAATAGTCACCATTCCTGAGGAAGAGAGTTAAATTGCAAACTGGTTTTAATCAAATTTCCCCTCACGACAGGGACTTAACTTTTGCCTCTAACCCCTGCTTTCCTCTTACATCTCTCAAGAAGGTGTCGTAAATTGAGCTTCCAAATGCTCAAGATCCCCCCCAGAACTAACTCCCACTTGTGTCTTTGAATCACAGTATACACAGATGTCTAGCCGCAAGGCACCCCCCAAAAGCACTTCAGGGCAGTATCTTTGCCAGGGGTCGGAAGTAACCCCTGAGCCTGACTGGGCAAATCCGCGGTACAGCGCACTCCACTCTGAATTCACAGCTCTCCAGAGCTGGAAAACGTCGGGCTCCTCGGCTGGGTGAAAGCGAAGACGAGCTATCTGCTGTGGGAGCTCTGACTATCTGCTAGGTCTCCCTGTGACCACAACCCAGGACTTGGCAGTTGAGAAAAGACAGCTGTTCCAGGTCTGTCAGCAGCAGAGGGCACATCTGTGCTGGAAATTACTCACACAGTCCCGAGGACCGGATAATTTATCATTTTCCTTTGCCCCAAATTAGCTGAAATACGTGTGTGGAAGTGATCTGGTCCCTCGCCTGCTTCCTGTGGAGTCCGCAGTGGGCAGTTTTCTTTAGATTTTCTTTGTTGTCTTTCTCAGTGTCCTATCACATTCTGAAGATACCCTCCAGGTCAAGTGTTCCGTTTGCCAAGTCTTTATATTTAAGGGGAATAAAGGGAACTCCTGAATTTATTTAAAATGTATTTCCAGTTGTAAATCCTTCTGTATCCAGCCATGTACTTCTGATGGTCAGTGATAGTTTCCCCAGAGCCCCTTCCTCAAGCTCAGCCTGGACTTGCCCCTCTCCCATCTTCAATGGATGCTCTGGGCATGGCTGCACATCTCGCACAGGATAACCCTGGTATGTGGTAGTCAGACCTTCAGTAACAATTAAGAGTGAAAGATGGCAGGTTGGGCCCTGAGAATAATGATGGACATGACATAGCCTTGGGCCCTTCTCTTTCCCTAGTCAGACTCAACACGTGAAGAAATAATAACAGCTTGACAAATTATGATATGAGAGATTTGTCCCACGTGACCCAGTGGTGATCCCCTTTGTCTGAGTTTCCTTCGTAAGTGAAAGTTTGGATGCCCCACACAAGCAAGGACTTGGGTGCTCTTACACTCTGCTGTTGCTAGTACTTGCATAGCTCCTGACACACAGTAGGGACTCAAGGTGTGGAATTAATATACAGCACAATTTGTGAGTTTGTGCAGGGATATTTTGTTCTGCTAACCACTGCCCTTCAAAATTCACGTGGGTAACTTAAAGAGTCTGCCTCCGTTGACTATATTATTTTGCCCATCCTCGATCTCTGAAGACAGCTGGCTATCATTTTCACCCAATAAACCATCCAAACCCCAGCCATTTTCTTTAAGTGGAACTCACAGAAGGAATTGCTCTACCTTAATATTAAACAGCCATCGTGGATGTAACTGTGCAGAAATATTTTCTTGCTAGTGGGCAACCCATGATCGTCACCATGTGAAGTTGCTATATTTAACGATAATGTGTATCAGTGTGTCTGTATCACAAACATCTGTATAATTGCATATTCTGAAGCAGATGGTGTATGAATATTTGGGGGATGGTTTATGCAGATGGTTACTTGAATGTTGAACTTCAGAATTTCCTGTGGGAACTGCTCATCCTTCAGTGCTCTTGGACTACCACAATGG
>NW_020172817.1:3276983-3297878 GCF_003031525.2 Neophocaena asiaeorientalis asiaeorientalis | reverse complement strand
TTTTTTTTCGCGGTACGCGGGCCTCTCACTATTGCGGCCTCTCCCGTTGCGGAGCACAGGCTCCAGACGCACAGGCTCAGCAGCCATGGCTCACGGGTCCAGCCGCTCCGCGGCATGTGGGATCTTCCCGGACCGGGGCACAAACCCATGTCCCCTGCATCGGCAGGCGGACTCTCAACCACTGCGCCACCAGGGGAGCCCAATGGGTACCTTTTGACTCACTTTATCAGGCAATCATTGTGGTGGCTAAGAGCTTGATCTGGGTTAGAAGCCTAATTGCTAACCCCTCCTTAAAATTCACTTCCTCCTGAAAAAAAAAAAAAGAAGATGACCACTAATTGAATCGACTTCGTAGGGCTATTAGGTGGATGCAATTTGACAGGGTATGTAATAATTTTAGCACAGGGCCTAATACAGAGTGGGCACTCAGTAATTATTAGCCATGTATATTAATGTCTCTAGAATCTCAAAGAACTAATTATATTAAAATAATCATTTATGACTATAAATGCTTGATACTCCTAGAAAGATCAAATCATTTTAAATAAAAAATAGCTTTAAACTTTTTGATAGAAGAACAGAGCTAATACAACAAAAGAGGAGAGACACTAGGATTTTTCAACTAATCAGTGAACAGAGCTGAGGCATGAAGCTGAAATGGAAGGGCGAAACATGAAAACAGATGACTTGAAAGGCGTTTCTTTTGCATAAATGAAGACATGTTGACATGCCCATTTGAAACACAGTATCTGAGCATTACAGTCTTTTAACAGCCAAAGCTGCAATTCTCGACTTTCCCCTAGTGCCATACATGACACACGTCATTTGAATGTACAGCATTGAATATGGATTCCCAGAATTTCTTTAGAAACACAAAATATTTTGTTGGATTGTTCAGCAAATAACACTCTAGTCTTTTTAGGGGTAATATATTTTTAAAAATTTAAATACATATCAGTAAAGAACTCAGACAATAATGATCCATGGTTTTCATTTTATGCAAAAAATAATAGGGGAAATACTTTAAATTGAAATGTATTTCTTATTACTTAATGTTTTCTAGATTTCTCTCACCACAAGTGATATTAAGAAGGTGAATAATCATGTACCTTTTTTAATATTGAAAAGAGTAAAACATGGGACACAGATCTGACCATATTACTATGAATACCATGACTGCAAATTTTATTTGCATCATTATTTTATCTGCCTTAGATTTGTTCAGTGAAAGCCGTAATATTGTTAGTTATGGTTCAGTTGCCACTATTTTTCTTTTATATCACTTATATAAAAGAAATTTTGTTTCACTTAAAACTGAAATGCAGTAATAAATGGTATTGATATTTAATACTTCTCTCTCTCCTCCCAACTCTAAAATCCAAGAAGTAGATCTATCTTGCTTTTTGTGCGTGTCCACTATTTAGCACAGTTCTTGGTACATAGTAGGCATTTAACAGGTACCTCTTAAGTAAATGATCAAACAAGATGTAGATATGAAAATGCTACACTTGCATTTTTACCCTTTCCATCTTTCCTAACAAAAGAAAACACAAAAATTGATCCTTGGGCAAAATTAAAGGAAATTGTAGAAGTATTTCTAAATTTACAACTCACAGGCAAATAAGTAACTATGATCCTCCCAATCATTAACCACACTGTTAGTAGTAGTTGCTCATATGGTGGGATGCAGAGGTCAGATAGGCCATGGGCTTTGTGCTCTCCACTGTACACTAATTATAGAGATATTTTTGCTGTAAGATAGTGTTCTGCTCCAATAAATCTTTCTGTTGTGTGTATTAATTTGCTCTGGTTGCCATAAAAAGTACCATAAACTCGGGGGCTTAAATAACAGACATGTATTTTCTCACAGTTCTGGAGGCTGGAAGTCTAAGATCAAGGTGTCAGCAGAGCTAGTTTCCATTTGAGGCATCCCTCCTTGGCTTGCAAATGCCTCCTTCTCCTTGTATCTTCACAATGGTCTTGCCTCTTTGTGTGTCTGTGTCCTAATCTCATCTTCTTATAAGGACACTAGTCATATTGGATTAGAGGCCACGCTAAGAATTCATTCTAACTTAATCACCTCTTTAAAGACCTTATCTCCTAACGCTGTCACATTCTGAGTTACTGTACTGTACTGAGGGTTAGGACTTCAACATATGGATTTGGGGGGAATGCAGTTCACACCATAACAGTGTGGTCATGAAAATCTTCCATGATCAGATTGGTTTGAGAAATGCTTTGGTGAGACCAGATTTAACAGATCCTTTTAATACGCTACCATGCGCTAGGAATCTCCAAGAGAAAACTACAGGATGCTAGTTTTGCCCAGGGAAAAAAACAAGCCCTCCCTCACTCCAATAACATACACTGTCAACACTCCAGATCTTCCCTTGGAACACCCGCTTGGCAAATCACAGTGGTGGCCCGGCGCTGTGTTGGCAGCCCTGCATCTGAGTGGTGCTGTTACTGAGGGCTGCTGATCTGTCTGACCCCAAGCAACCCCGTGATGAGTCCAGTCGCATGAGCAATTGTTTCCAACTCTGTACCATCTCCACAACACACTATGAATTTGACACGGGACTTTTCTTTATACATTTAATAATTCTTAAGTTATGACTTTGCGTTTTTGCATTCTACCAACTGGTACCAATTTTTCCACATACTTCCTCGCTCCAAGTGAAGGTACTGTTGACATCTTTCTCTATAGGCATTGGCATTCGATAACGTTTTTGCGGCTAATTATCTCATTGTTTGAAAGGAATGAAGAAAAGAACAAATGCAATGAAATGCCTCTTGGAGAGAAAGAAACATAAATTTACAACTTTGAATAGGGCTTCAATGCAGAATAGCTGTCCAGCCTCCATGGAGACAGAATTCTTTAAGGACTCATTATACAAGCAAACTTGCTAAGCTCTTTAGGACATTAGTGCCTTTGATAAGGATGTTAGCAACTTTCCCTGAACTATTGCATATTTATAGTGGGTCCTTAGCGGAGTAGGGGGCCTTGTGAATTAATCCCTATTTAATGAGAAATATTTGAAGGTGATGAGAGTCACATGCTGCGGATGGGAAAACTCTGCCTTGATAGATTATTTTTGGAACGTTAAAGTCTACTCAGTCAAGACACTTGACTATTTAGGGCAGGATAGTTTTGTGAGAGATTGAAATAATATATAGAATTTATACTCAATTATTTTCATCACCTATAAAATGCGCTGTGTTTGCGTTAAGGGTTTTAAATTTTCACACTTTCTTGCTTTCATCAGACCTCAGTAGCCTGCACTAAATCAAATGGCTATATATTGAGTTTTGGCTGAAGGGTGTTTTTAGTAAGGTGACAGCCAATGGCTGCAATTGAGAAAACGTAATTTATTTTAGATTAATTTGTAATATATGTCTCATTTCAAACTGCATGGACAGAGCTATGAAAAGACGTTTGTATGTGAGAAGTGCTGTTGGATTCTCACCAATGTGATGCAAATTATCCATAGCTACCTCAAGATTTAGATACATAATTAAAATGTTTTTAGGTACTTGGAAATGTTTGGACATTCAAAAAGAAATTATCATAATGAAAACTATTATTATTATTTCTTTAGACTTGATCTTATCACTCTGATACAAAGTATTCAGGAATTAACTGGTAGAAATATATTGCCGAAATAACTTGCTTCCCTTTTAGCTCATCTACTACTCTGTTCTGTTCCTGGGTATACAAATAAAACGTGTTTAATTTCTTAGTTTTTTGTCTATAAATTTAAGAAAGCCATGAGTGCGTGCTGGTAGGTGGGTATGGTAAAATCCATCAGGATTTCTTTTCTTTTTGGAGATGGATGGCCCTTCTCATGTTGGCAATGTTTTTCAGTTTTATGTACCTGTAAAGGTCATGCCTTTTCAAATTCACTGAACACACAGTCAATTTGATACCCAAACCTGGATGTAAACATGACAATAAAGCATCATAATTTAGTAAGACTATTGGATGTGATATTAACTGGCATGAGTGAAGTTCTAACCCTTCCCGACCACATTTTCCTCATCTACAAAATGAGGAATTATCCAAGACCTTGCCTGAGTGCTGCCCTCATTTTCTTCCCTGTTTTGCACATCCACACCCAAATTTAAAAAAACAAACATTCAGTTGTCCACACTATCGTGGCTCAGATGTTTGATATATTTTAGATGCCACCTTTCAACTCAAAGTTGACTTAAAGATCTTGCACTGCAGCTACTTAATTTTTTTTTTATTGTGAGGGCCACAAAAGTGATCATCTGTTCAAAACTGGGTGTTATGAAATTGATTTATTTTGTTTTATTCATACAAAATAATTGCATTGGCGGTTTTGTCTGAAAATAAAATGCAATTCCCTAGCAAATCAACCTTTGTCAAAAACCAAAGTTTAAACGACAAAACTCCTCTTAATTTCTGTGTAGGTTGTTTTTGTTCCTTAAGTCCGTGAGAGGCTTGTGGTTGAATGTGAGGTAATGGTAAGTTTGCTGGGCTTTGAGTCCAAAGACCTGGGATCAGGTCCCAGATTCTGCTGTAAGCATTGGGCAGGTCACTTACTCTGACTGCACCTCAGTTTTCTCACCTGTAAAATGGGAATGACATCCCTTATAACAAGTCAAAAGGTGGTGGGAGGAAGTGCCTGAGGCTTTGCCAGTGATGAATACATCAGTCATAGGGAGCAGACAGGTTTGCTTTTTCATGATAAATGAGGCGATTAGAGACTTCCTTTCCTAAGTGCATGATGTTTACCAACTTAAAAAAAATTTTTTTTTCATTTTTGTCTGGATCACAATCCCTGGTCAGCAGGTAAAGTTGTAATAGATAAGGCAAGTTTAGGGTTAGCATGTAAGACTGAGGATTAAATGGGTGAGAAAATTTAGAGACTGGCATTTCAAGACTGGATACCAGCAGATTCCACTTAGAAATAATGGCAAAAGAAGGCATGTTTCTCTGTGATCCAGCTTCAAGCGTTTGTGCTTCCTTTATAGAGATTCTGTACAACGTAGAATCAACTGGAACCCAGGAACCATAGAGAGGGTCTGTGTGACAGTAGCTGGTACTATGGCAGGCGTTCTGTCATTATTCATCACCAATATATACACATAAATACAACGCTAGCAGTATACATTATTATATATACACATATAATAATACACATATACACATACATATATACACACGCACACATATATACACATAAATAAAATGCTAGTAGTATATATTATTATAGTAAATAGCATGTGTGTAGTATTTATGAAGACATAAAAATCTGACAAAGCACTAGCTATACTAGGAGAGAGTCCCAGATCATGTTCAAATGAGAACCTAAATATCTGTAGACAGTAGATACACTGTGGCCTTTTCTTCCAGTTTTTCAAACCAGTGAAAAAGATCGTTTTAAACTTATTTTTTCATAGCTAGACGTTGATATAGAAAGGAAAACATTGTATTATTCCTTCTCATCCAATATATCTTCAGGAAAAGCTCATCTCTAAGCTATTCAGTAAATATTTATTAATTCAAATTTATTTATTAAGACTTTTGCGTACTAAGGTGGCTAAATTAACCCTTTCTTTTAGAAAATCATGAAGGAATAGGCTAAAAAGTAAATTTTACAAAACTTTAAGTTTTAAATGATACAGAAAAAATAGTGACCTAATTTATCATTTTTTAATGTTTTCATTATTCCTTAACTTTCTCTGTCTAAATGTCAATTTAATACTGATCATTAAATAAGCATATTCGAAGAAATTATTACATAATAAAATTTGGTGAAACTTAAATCTTTATATTGAGGTGAATTTGAGTGCTCCATCATTTCTTGTAATTTATATCATTTAAAATCCCCGTGGGATAAATTGTAAAAATGGAAACTGAGAACATACTCTCTATTCATTTACCCATGCATCTGAAGTTAGCGTTTTTCTTAACCAAATGCATAATGATTTCCAAGGTGAAGAGCAGTTAACCCAGTGGCCTCTTAGACCTTCAGTTCCATTAAGTTCACCTCTGAACAAGTCATTAGTGCATCTTCTCAAAGTGCTTATTACTCATGTGCAAATAAGTTTACTGATTTAGATAACTTCCTAAAGCCAATCAGAGAAAGCCAGTTAGCTACAGAAAGAAGATGATGATCTCCATAAAGAATTGGCAGACTTTGTCTGCAAAGGGCCAGGAGTAAGTATTTTCAGCATTGCCGGCCATCCTAACTACTAGACTCTGCCTTGTAGCTTGAGAGCCACCAAGGGACAACACGTAAAGAAATGGTGGGGGCTGGGTTTGGCCTGCAGACCTTAGTTTGTTCACAGGGGTCCTACATGATAGGAGAATAATTGTAATTTCTAATTGCGTTGTTGCAAGTAAAAGGTTTGTGGCTCCATGAAGTCCTGGAGCTGTATGAAAACTGAAAAAATGTAATCAGTCATCTGGATACCTTCAGCAAAGTCCAAACATCTGGATGTTTGGAAATCTAAAGTTTAAAAATCACCTACTATGTTATCGTTATGATTATTACTAAGCTTTGTGTACTTCATTCCAAGAGTGATCTCAACATATTTAAAGAGCTGGAAACAGAGTGAAATTGTATCTTTTTTCTTTTCACTTTGATATTTTAAAACAAACACCAATGGAGGGGAAAAAATGTTTCCAGTAAAAGACAGTGTATATTTTTTAATATCAGATACTCTCTTAAAACCATCATAATTAAAGCTACAATAGCACTGAGTTTGTTTGATATCAACCAGTTTGCCAATTAAAGATTCTTTGTTAGGAGACATAACCAGCCCCAGGATAACACACACGGAGCCACCATCCACATCCTTCCCAACTTGATCCCTATCTGGGTTCTAATGCTGGAAAGAGAACCTTCCAAAAGGGTCGTTACTTCAGGAAGAGGGATGATGCGGGGTTTTGCCCACCTGGGTTTTGTTGGGGCTGGTAATCTTAAATGATAGAATGAGGAAATATGTCCTATGCAAAAGTCTTGTTGTGATTGCTTCTCCTTTTCAAAATATTATTGGAAGACAAAGCTGGGCCCCATATTGAATTCTAGAATGAAAATAGACCAGCTCTGTTTATTCAGAGTCTAGTAAAAATAAATATTGGGATTGTTGTGTATTCCTTGCAAATGCTAGATCACGAAGTCATTGTTGGTGTGTTTGTGGAATGAACTCCAGCCTACATCTGGGAGGCCCTTCATACTTCATGTTAGAAGAGGCTTTATTATTATTTTACAGTATAGCAAGGATGAGTGACTGCACAGGTCTCTTGCTGGTACCAGCACTGCACCTTACATGGCTGCACTCACACTGAGCTGCCCAGGCACTGGTCCTGTCCTCGTGTGGACCCATCCACACCTCCTCTCAGGTACCCTCATTAGGAGAGACATCTTTCTACCCAGGGAAGCTCCTCCTGGCATCTGATTCTGGATCATACCCCTTCCTCTCTGCTCTTAGAGGACTCTATCGGTTATCTCTTGCCTTATCTTCTCTTCAGCTTATATTTTCCTGTTTTTTATTTAATTACAAAAACTTAGCCAGACCTCTCTCATCTTATATCCTCCCTCTTTCTCTCTCATCCCCGTCCCTTCCTTCCTCCACTTTCCCTCCTGCAATTCAAGTGCTATATTTTGTCCTCCGTGCCTTCAGAGCCAAGTTCCACCTGAGAAACCTCTCCCAGATCTCAGACCTCCTGGTCTCCTGGACATTTGTGGGTTTCCTCTATAAGCATCCAATTTCAATTTGCCCAGTTCATTTTTTTTTTTTTTTTTTTTGGCCGCACTGCATGGCATGTGGGATCTTAGTTCCCCGACCAAAGACCGAACCCATGCTCCCTTGCAGTAGAAGCATGGAGTCTTAACCTCTAGACCACTAGAGAAGTCTCCCATTTCATTTCCTATCAACTGAATTCTCTTTTCTCAGTCTTAGGCCTTTTTTTTTGAAAACTTGACCACACCCTAGTATCTAGTGGTAGTTATGGATTTTTCCCCATCAGAAATGATGATTGGTCAGGAAGGGGCACCTGAGCCCACACGGGCCAGTGAAGAAAGAATGAATCGCAGGAGTTGCAATGGTCCAAAAAATATCAGCTCCCTTCCCCTATGGTCTCAAACCTGGCTGCACCTCAATGTTTATCTAAAGAGACTTTAGAAAATACTGATTCCTACACCACCACCACCCTCCTGCCTTGAAATCCCCATGTAATTTGTCTGCAGTAGTAAGTGCTCTAATAGAAGTGAGCTACTGTCCTATTGGATGCCTTCTTCCTGATGGCAAGAGTACCTCTTATTCAACTTTCCTGTCCTATCCACTGAATAGGACATGACACATGTTATGTCCTCAGTAAATCGTTTCTAAATTGGATAGCTTTGTTGTGAATTAATTTCTAAAGAAATCGTTGGCAATTTCATTAATTAGAACCATAATTTTACTTATATTATCAACTAGATATGTCTTTACCTAAAAAAGTTTTTTAGATTATTAGCATCCGTCTTCATCTTGTGAAGATTTTTTTTTTGCTAATGTCTTAGTTGTGTGTGAATCAACATCTCCTGTAATTCCTGAGGGAGACCAATCTCAAAGTTCCTGTAAAATGACAGTTCTCAGGAAAGTGTTGTACAGGGAGGAGGCCATTCATCCTCCTGTCCAATGTACTGGGCTTGGAATTCCAACTCTGCCACTTACTGGCTGTGGGATGGTGAGCGATTTACTTAAGATCTCGGAACGTCATTTTACTTAACCATGAAAATGAATAACTCAGCAATGGCGAATGTGTATGGGACACTTGCTAGGTGGCTCCCATTTTACCCTTTCTCTTAACTGACCCTCAGAGCCCTATGAGGAAAGTGATATCATCACATCATCATCACCACCACCATCCCTGTTTTACATATTTAGAAATGGAAGATTAAAGACTTTACACACTTTAAAGGATTAGAGAAGTTCCAGAGCCCTCACTTAATAACCACCAAAAAGTCAGGAGTGGCTTTTCTGAGATTTCAGGGGGATGAACTGAAAGTGCCTGAGAAAGTCGTCATGTTGCCCTCATAGCACCTGGGTGACCTCATCCCTAATTTCTCAGTTAAGAAGAATCTCAGCACCCCGATTAACTCGATCTTGGGGATGGACGTGAAGGCATAATAGTTTAGATGGATCTCCTATGTCTGCCTCAGTGAGGATCATCCTATGTGGGGTTTGAGGTGGGCCAGCCTGAACCCAAATGATGTCCCTCTGAAAGCCCGCCAGGGTGAGTGTGCAGACCTCAGCAACAAGGGTGATGGGACTGCTCTCCGATGAGCAATGTTGGCTGTCCTTTCCTCTGGAGGAATTCCTGTCAACCCTGGTTTATGAAGCCTGGATATTTCTCCATCCCATATTTCAGTGGGGTTCATTTTTTAAGTTATTGCACTCAGCAAAATCACCGTTTTCCCATTGATTCTACTTCCACATGACGTTAACATTCCAGTTGATGATTTTTTTTTCTTCTAATGGCTATCAAGATTTGTATAGTAATATTAAAAACACGTACATATTGCATACTGCATGTACCACATACTGTTCTAAACACTGTAAGTGTATATTAACTCATTTATTTTTCATAATAACCCTATTTGCTCCCATTTTATAGATTAGGAAACTGAGGCACATGGACCAAGGGTTTTCAGATGTTAGTGTGTATCAGAAATCACCTAGAGGGTTTGTTAAAATAGGTTGCTGGACCCTACCCCCAGAGTTTCTGATTCAGGAGGGCTGGGGTGTGGTCTGAGAATTTGCATTTCTAGAAAGTTCCCAGGGCACACTGATGCTGATGCTGCCATTCCGGGGACCATGTGAAAGCTAGTGAGATGCGGTAACTTGACCAGGACCACACAACCAGTAAGTACTAGAGGCTGGATTCGAACGCTGGCACTCAGGTCTCAGAAGCCTTTGCAATACCTTGCGTAATAACTGGACAGGACTCTCATGCCTTTGTAAGAAGAATGCCTGTTTCCATATAACCATTTTCCACTTTTCTGCATAGAAATGTGCACGTTTGTATGGGTGTCTGCATACGTGTGGAGGAATATACGCGTGTACATAATGACCAGACATTCTACTGAGTCCAATTCTGTATCAACAGAGAATAACCATTAGCAAATTCTTTAATCATTCTTATACTTCCTTTAATAATTATAATCATTAGTTTATTTTAATAACAGATCTCTGAGCTCATCACAGTCATTATGACCTGTTATTTGGAAATAATGAGCTTGTGTTTCAAAAGCATGTGTAATCTCATACTTATTTCCTAGAAGTAAATCAGACTCTATACAATTTGACATAATGACAAGCGTAATTAATGCATTCGAATTCTAGTTTCTTAGTCATCAACTCGAGCCTCTCACCAGATTCATAAATCTCTCAGGTCTGTGAATGAAGCGTGGGCAGCCGTGGCTTGGAGACTTCCTGAGCTCTTTGACTCAGTTGTGGGCAGCTCCACTTGTTTAGAAACTCTTCCCCACAGTTACCCCAACCCTGCCCACCTGTGAGCTCCATCTGTCCTAGACCTCTGGCGATACACTAGTCCTTTTTATGCTTCACGTGAGACGATCTCGAGTGTGCAAAGACTCTACCCAAGGATTCTAGTCTTCAGACTATGCCTGCCTTCTCATCAATGACTCCCCATACACCAAACTTGTCTTCCTGTCTCCTGCCCTGCCTGCCCTGGGCGTGCTCTAACCTGGCACTGTCCTCTCTCTTCTATATGGTGTCCCAAAGAGAATGAAATATTCCAGAAGATACCCAAGAAGAGAATCATAGCCCTTGATCTGGAAGTGGATGCTGAGAGTAAATGTAAACCATTTTCATTGGCAGTTTCCCAAATACATTCTGAAAATCTTTGTTCCCACCTGGCTGTGGCTCATTTTCTGATTCCAGGCTCGGGACTTCCTGGCACTGGATGTGATGCCAAGGTTTTTCTTTTGTTTGTTTTGGTTGTGATTGTGGCGCCCTCTGCTGTTCTTCATAGTCCTTAATGTTTGCATTTTCCAAGAAAAAGCTAAGTGCGATTCAAAGGAGAACATAACATCTGTTGATTTAAAACAATGATAATTTTCTTCTTCATGGTAGACAAATACTGTAAGCCCCCTTTACCAGTGTTGCTTGGTCTAAATAACCCAGTTTCACCACTGGCTGATGTTGGAAACACAGGATATATATATATTTTTATATTAGATCTTTGGAATTGATCTAACGAAACAGTTTCAGGGGCTTCTAAGTACTTTTTGAAAGCTGTTATCTGGAATCATAAATTCTCAGAGCTCAAAGGCACTTTTAAAATTACCAACCAGTCTTTTTACAGATGCAAAACCAGGTTCTGAGGAGTTAAAAGAGTTTCCAAAAGGCATAAGCAGTGTCAAAGCCATTCTGCACGTTTCAGATGTGAACCTAATTCATTGTGATGTGTTTTTATTTTAGTAAATCAAATATATTAATTTTGGAACATCAGATACTATAAACTTTCTGGGTTTTTTATTTTAAGCCAAAATAAATAATAAACATTTAGTTAAAATTTTGTAGTAATTTAATTATTTTGGCATTTATTTAATAAAATCCATAAGCTATGAAGAGTCCCTTAAAAATCCAATTTTCAACATTTATTTTCTTATGTTTTCTTGTTATGCTTGCTAATGCAGCTTCTGACAGAAGTAAATATATTAATAGAATTGCTGTAGCCATTCTCATTCGTATATGATTACTAGAAACCAAAGAAAGTTTGGAATTGGTCCATAAATGTTAATATTATCTGAATTGAATTCAGTAAAATCATCTTTATTTGGAAAAAAATGACTTTATATGGAATATAAGTTCTCAATCCAATAAAACACCACATATGTTGCTGTAAAATACTGAATAGAGCTTACAACTCCTAACTAAAGTAACTTTGCAATTTACTTATTTAGGATTGTTTGAGGTTTTCACTGGCTTCGAGCCAAAAGAAGAAAAGATCACACATGCATTTGAAAGAAGTAGACCTGTCATATTTCTATCAGAAGTAGAAATTATTCCAATTCCTATTGTAAAATAAAGCCCTGAGAATTTTATTTTAGATGTTTCCTGATTTCCAAATTTGTATGCATTCAGGTCAGTGGAAGACATTACCTTTTTTTTTTTTTTCTGGATACTATCCCAGGTCTCTTGCAATTTTGCTAAATCTATTATTCAAAAAATTTGAATTGCAAATGGGTAAAAGTAATTCCATCAAACAACTTAAGTTATAGAAGCAGAATTCTTTAGAGCCAGAGGGGACTGGAGCCATTGTCAACCTCAGTTATCCCTTGAGAGATGAAGAAAAGGAAAAACTCAGCAGTTGGATCACTTGACCAAGTAAGAACCAAAGCCAACAGCAAACTTAGGTTCCAGTGATTCCCAGGCCGGTGCTCATTGCACTCTGCCTAAAGTACATCATCTAAGCCTCCTTATGGAGCTTCTAGTGAACTGAAAATCACAAGAAACATATTATGGAAACTTGAGGACACGGTTGACATTTCTTCCCTGGTTAACGGGCCAGATTGAAAGTAAGACTTCTCTCGAGAGCAAAATTAAATGTACTGAAGCCAGTGCTTTGTGATATTTTTGGTATGACCAACATCCGCATCAGTTCATTCTTTGGCAAAGTCTATTTCCCACTCCTTAGGTATAAACTAATACACTTGAAAATATTAAAGAAAAATCACATTTCAAAATATTTTAAAGACTCTGCATTTAATACTAAATGTCTAATGTTGACAAACTCTCAGAGAATGTAGATGAGCTTTTAAGGCATTAGTACTTTGAGAAAATAGTCATTAGAGGGTATAAAATTCAGGCTTTTAAGTACAGGGTAAGGAAAGCACCAACATTTTCTGTGATCTTTTTGTTCTGTCCGTCATACACTAAGATCTAATATCATGCCTAGTCTGTTTCAGCAAAAGAAAAAAAACAATATTAAAAAGCAGAGAGGGGGCTTCCCTGGTGGCGCAGTGGTTGAGAATCCGCCTGCCAGTGCAGGAGACACGGGTTCGAGCCCTGGTCTGGGAAGATCCCACATGCCACGGAGCAACTAGGCCCATGAGCCACAACTACTGAGGCTGCACTCTAGAGCCTGTGCTCCGCAACAAGAGAGGCCGTGATCGTGAGAGGCCCGCACATGGCGATGAAGAGTGGCCCCCGCTTGCCGCAACTAGAGAAAACCCTCGCACAGAAACGAAGACCCAACACAGCCAAAAATAAATAAATTAAAAGAAAAAAAGCCGAGAGGCCTGAAATAGGAGAGTGTAACTGTGTCCCTTATACTCGTCTCTTGACATTGTAGAGAACCAGGCATTCTCCTCTGGGCTGCTTCATTTTTTCATACTAAGAATGTGCTCAAGCAGTGATGGATCTGGCTCCCCGATTATGATGGGAAGCAAGGTTCTCTCCATTTCACTGTCAGCTTCACCTACAACAGCCTTCCCAACTTCCTACCCTATGAACGCTTCCTTGGTCCTTAAGATTTAGTTCAAGTCACATCTCTTCCGTGAAGACCTTCTCGTAGTCCCTAATCTTGAGCTGGATAGCTCTTCTCTGCTCTGCACTTATAGAGCTACTATGTATATCTCCACCCTAACATTCAGCATGTTGCATTTAAATTTTGTATGTGTCTTTCTCCTAGATCTGACACATACGAGGTACATAATAAATGGAATTATGTTAAAACAGAAATCTTCATTTTGGCAGTTGTAGGTGCTCTTTAAATAGCTATATCAAACAAATAGCAGGTCAAATCGTTTGGAGATAAAGGGGCACGCATTGTAGCCAGTTTATCTTGGAAAGCTCACCCAGAATTTCATTGCTTAAAATTCAATACTCTGTGAGAGTCTTAATGGCTTCAGTGGGCAATTGGTAACACCTGCTGTGGATATTTTCCAAACTAAAAGTATATATAATACTCCATGCCAAAGAGTGTTAGGGACCTGGATCAAGCACTTGTCCTTGTGCTCAAGCAGCTCAAAACTGTTTTCTCTGGAAAACCTTGGCGCTTTCCATCCCCACAAGATGGAAAGCCATCTAAAGCTTGAGGGTCCAGGTTTAAAATACTTGATTTCATAAGAGAACGTTTACTTTCATTCTCTGTGCTTCCATTTTCACACCTGTAAAATGGGGATAATAACTACCTCATGAGTTATTGCTGGAATTAAAAACACATAAAAACATGTTAAGTGACTGGAATAGTCAGTGCTGTGTAGGTGTTGCTGGTTGTAATTAATGTAAGATTGCATTAGGGTTGCCAGATTTACCAAATAAAAATATGGGATACCCAGTTAAAACAACACATAATTTGTTTATTACAAGTGTGTCCCATGCAATACTTGGGATATACCCACGCTAAAAAATCACTGGCTATCTGAAATTCAGTCTAAACTGGGTGTCCTGTATTTAATCTGGCAACCATAGGCTGAATGAATGAATAAACCTTAGCTGGAGTTTAGGAATGTAGCTTTAAAGGGTTGTTGTTAATCAGCGGAATAGTATGTACAAATCCACTCCAGCAGGGACCTTCAGTAAATAATGGAACACCTTCTGAGATGGTTTCTTGATCTGTCACACTGTAAGCTCAGGTAAGGAGGTAGGAAGCACCTGAAAGTGAGTTGAAACAAAGATTCAAAATTCTGGGGAAGCCTGTGGGTTTTCAGTGCCAAAGTTTAAGTTTAGATTTAGTTTCTCCCTGACCTGCAGTGGTATTTCTGTTTGGAAAGGCTAAACAGAATTTGTAGCAGAAATCTTAGAGTGATATCCAGAATGTTGCCATTCATTTGTTGCCAATCATCTGTCAATTGACTAGGAAAAAACTTCTCTGAATCTGAGAAAGGATTAGAGACAATGCACCCAATGCCATACAGAGCCTGTCCATATAAGGTTTCCTACCTTGCTTAGTACTTTCCAATTTCTTAGAAGTTATCTGGCCTGTGAGTTATTAGAATTTTTTTAACAGCTTTATTTGAGTATAATTGCTTAACAGTGGTGTGTTAGTTTCTGCTTTATAACAAAGTGAATCTATACATGTACATATATCCCCATATCCCCTCCCTCTTGCGTCTCCCTCCCACCCCCCCTTTCCCACCCCTCTAGGTGGTCACAAAGCACCGAGCTGAGATGATCTCCCTCTGCTATGCAGCTGTTTCCCACTAGCTATCTATTTTACATTTGGTAGTGTATATATGTCCATGCCACTCTCTCACTTTGTCCCAGCTTAGCCTTCCCCCTCCCCATGTCCTCAAGTCCATTCTCTATGTCTGCGTCTTTATTTCTGTCCTGCCCCTATGTTCTTCAGAACCTTTTTTTTTTTTTTGGAGTCCATATATATGTGTTACCGTACAGTATTTGATTTTATCTTTCTGACTTACTTCACTCTATAACAGACTCTTGAAGTCAGGGAGCCAGATTCCTCCAGCTCCGCTTTTCTTTCTTAAGATTGCTTTTGCTATTCAAGGTATTTTGTGTTTCCATACAAATTCTGAAATGTTTTATTCTAGTTCTGTGAAAAATGCCATTGGTAGTTTGATAGGGATTGCATTGGATCTGTAGATTGTTTTGGGGAGTATAGTCATTTTCACAATGTTGATTCTTCCAATCCAAGAACATGGTTTATCTCTCCACCTGGTTGCATCATCTTTAATTTCTTTCATCAGTGTCTTATAGTTTTCTACATAAAGGTCTTTTTTCTCCTTAGGTAGGTTTATTCCTAGGTATTTTATTCTTTTTGTTGCAGTGGTAAATGGGAGTGTTTCCTTAATTTCTCTTTCAGTATTTTCATCATTGGTGAATAGGAATGCAAGAGATTTCTGTGCATTACTTTTGTATCCTGCTACTTTACCAGATTCATTGATTAGCTCTAGTAGTTTTCTGGTAGCATCTTTAGGATTCTCTGTGTATAGTATGTCAATCTGCAAACAGTGACAGCTTTACTTCTTCTTTTCCGATTTGGATTCCTTTTATTTATTTTTCTTCTCTGATTGCTGTGGCAAAAACTGACAAACTATGTTGAATAATAGTACTGAGAGTGGACAACCTTGTCTTGTTCCTGATCTTAGTGGAAATGGTATCAGCTTTTCACCATTGTGAACAATGTTGGCTGTGGGCTTGTCATATATGGCCTTTATTATGTTGAGGTAAGTCCCTCTTTGCCTACTTTCTAGAGGGTTGTTATCATAAATGGGTGTTGAATTTTGTCAAAAGCTTTTTCTGCATCTATTGAGATGATCATATGGTTCTTCTCATTCAGTTTGTTAATATGGTTTATCATATTGATTGATTTGCATATATTGAAGATTCCTTGCATTCTTGGAATAAACCCCACTTGATCATGGTGTATGATCCTTTTAATGTGCTGTTGGATTCTGTTTGCTAGTATTTTGTTGAGGATTTTGGCATCTATGCTCATCAGTGATATTGACCTGTAGTTTTCTTTCTTTGTGACATCTTTGTGTGGTTTTGGTATCAGGGTGATGGTGGCCTCGTAGACGGAGTTTGGGAGTGTTCCTCCCTCTGCTATATTTTGAAAGAGTTTGAGAAGGATAGGTGTTAGCTCTTCTCTATATGTTTGATAGAATTTGCGTGTGAGGCCATTTGGTCCTGGCCTTTTGTTTGTTGGAAAATTTTTAATCGCAGTTTTTCAATTTCAGTGCTTCTGATTGGTCTGTATATATTTTCTATTTCTTCCTGGTTCAGTCTCAGTACGTTGTGCTTTTCTAAGAATTTGTGCACTTCTTCCAGGTTGTCCATTTTATTGGCATATAGTTGCTTGTAGTAATCTCTCATGATCCCTTGTATTTCTGCATTGTCAATTGTTACTTCTCCTTTTTCATTTTTAATTCTATTGATTTGAGTCTCCTCCCTTTTTTTCTTGACTTTGCTTGTCTATAAAGGTTTTGATTTCTCTATAGAATCTGAATGAGATCGTTGCTGGGTAGAGTAATCTTCGTTGTAGGTTCTTCCCTTTCATCACTTTAAATATGTCCTGCCACTCCCTTCTGGCTTACAGAGTTTCTGCTGAAAGATCAGCTGTTAACCGTATTGGGATTCCCTTGTGTGTTATTTGTTGTTTTTCCCTTGCTGCTTTTAATATGTTTTCTTTGTATTTAATTTTTGATAGTTTGATTAATATGTTTCTTTGCGTGTTTCTCCTTGGATTTATCCCGTATGGGACTCTCTGCGCTTCCTGGACTTGATTGACTATTTCCTTTCCCATATTAGGGAAGTTTTCAACTATAATCTCTTCAAATATTTTCTCAGTCCCTTTCTTTTTCTCTTCTTCTGCAGAGACCCCTATAATTTGAATGTTGGTGCGTTTAATGTTGTCCCAGAGGTTTCTGAGAGTGGCCTCAATTCTTTTCATTCTTTTTTTTTATTCTGCTCTGCAGTCGTTATTTCCGCTATTTTATCTTCCAAGTCACTTATCCATTTGTCTGCCTCAGTTATTCTGCTATTGATTCCTTCTAGAGAATTTTTAATTTCATTTATTGTGTTATTCATCATTGTTAGTTTGCTCTTTAGTTCTTCTAGGTCCTTGTTAAAAGTTTTGTGTGTTTTCTCCCTTCTATTTCCAAGATTTTGGATCATCTTTACTACCCTTATTCTGAATTCTTTTTCAGGTAGACTACCTATTTCCTCTTCATTTGTTTGTTCTGGTGGGTTTTTACTTTGCTCCTTCATCTGCTGTGTGTTTCTCTGTCTTCTCATTTTGCTTCACTTACTGAGTTTAGGGTCTTCGTTTTGCAGGCTGCAAGTTCATAGTTCCCGTTGTTTTTGGTGTCTACCCCCAGGGGCTAATGTTGCTTCAGTGGAGTGTGTAGGCTTCCTCTTGGAGGGGACTAGTGCCTGTGTTCTGGTGGATGAGGCTGGATCTTGTCTTTCTGGTGGGCAGGAGCGCATCAGGTGGTGTGTTTTGGGGTGAATGTGACCTTATTATGATTTTAGACAGCCTCTCTGCTAATGGGTGGGGTTGTGTTCCTGTCTTGCTAGTTGTTTGGCATAGGGTGTCCAGCATTTTAGCTTGCTGGTCGTTGAGTGGAGCTGGGTCTTAGCGTTGAGATGGAGATCTCTGGGAGAGCTTTCACTGTTTGACATTACCTGGACCCAGGAGGTCTCTAGTGGACCAATGTCCTGAAGTCGGCTCTCCTACCTCAGAGGCACAGGCCTGACACCTGGCCAGAGCACCAAGATCCTATCAGCCACACAGCTCAGAAGAAAAGGGAGGGAAAAAAAGAAATAAATAAAAAAAAAAAAATGAAATTATTAAAATAAAAAATAATTATTAAAAATAAAAAGGAAATAGCCAAGTAATAAAAAAAAGAAAAGAAAAGAAAAGAAAGAAGGAAAGAAGAGAGCAATCAAACTAAAAAACAAATCCATGGCTTCCCTGGTGGCGCAGTGGTTGAGAGTCTGCCTGTCGATGCAGGGGACATGGGTTCGTGCCCCAGTCTGGGAAGATCCCACATGCTGTGGAGTGGCTGGGCCCGTGAGCCCTGGCCGCTTAGCCTGTGCATCCGGAGCCTGTGCTCCACAGCAAGAGAGGCCATGGCAGTGAGAGGCCCGCGTACCGCAAAAAAAAAAAAAAAATCCACCAATGATAACAAGCACTAAAAACTATGCTAAAAAAAAAAGAAAAAATAAAGAAGAAAAAACAGACCGACAGAACCCTAGGGCAAATGGTAAAAGAAAAGCTATACAGACAAATCACACAAAGAAGCATAAACCTACACACTCACAAAAAGAGAAAAGGGAAAAAAGTATATATATATATATTTTTTTAAAGGAGGAAGAGAGCAACAAAATCAATAAACTAATCTCCTAATGATAATAAACTCTAAATACTATACTAAGATAAACATAAATCTAGAAACAAATTAGATGCAGAAAGCAAAGCCGAAGTCTACAGTTGCTCCCAAAGTCCACCACCTCAATGTTGGATGATTTGTTGTCTATTCAAGTATTCCAAAGATGCAGGTACATCAAGTTGATTGTGGAGATTTAATCTGCTGCTCCTAACACTGCTAGGAGAGATTTCCCTTTCTCTTCTTTGTTCACACAGCTCCTGGGGTTCAGCTTTGGATTTGGCCTCGTCTCTGCATGTAGGTCGCCTGAGGGCCTCTGTTCTTCACTCAGAGAGGACAGGGTTAAAGGAGCAGCTGATTCAGGGGCTCTGGCTCATTCAGGCCCGGAGGAGGGAGGGGCACGGAATGTGGGGCAAGCCTGCGGCAGCAGAGGCCCACATAACTTTGCAACAGCCTGAGGTGCACCATGTGTTCTCCTGGGGAAGTGTCCCTGGATCATGGGACCCTGGCAGTGGCGGGCTGCACAGGTTCCTGGGAAGAGAGGTGTGGATAGTGACTATCGCACATAGTCTTCTTGGTGGCGGCAGCAGCAACCTTAGCATCCCATGCCCGTCTCTGGGGTCTGCGCTGATAGCCACGGCTCGTGCCTGTCTCTGGAGCTCATTTAGGCGGTGCTCTGAATCTCCTCTCCTCGCGCATCCGAAACAGTGGTCTCTTGCCTCTTAGGTAGGTCCAGACATTTTCCCGGATTCCCTCCCGGCTAGCTGTGGTGCACTAGCCCCCGTCAGGCTTCGTTCATGCAGCCAACCCAAGTCCTCTCCCTGGGGTCTGAACTCCGAAGCCCGAGCCTCAGCTCCCAGCCCCCAGCTGCCCGGGCGGGTGAGCAGACAAGCCTCTCAGGCCGGTGAGTGCTGGTTGGCACCGATCCTCTGTGCGGGGATCTCTCCGCTTTGCCCTCTGCACCCCTGTGGCTGCGCTCTCTTCCATGGCTCCGAAGCTTCCCCCCCACCGCCCACCCCCTGTCCCCGCCCGCAAAGGGGCTTCTAGTGTGTGGAAACCTTTCCTCCTTCACAGCTCCCTCCCAGAGGTGCAGGTCCCATCCCTATTCTTTTGTCTCTGTTTTTCCTTATTCCTTTCACCCTACCCAGGTACGTGGGGAGTGTCTTACCTTTTGAGAAGTCTGACGTCTTCTGCCAGTGTTCAGTAGGTGTTCTGTAGGAGTTGTTCTACGTGTAGATGTATTTCTGATGTATTTGTGGGGAGGAAGGTGATCTCCTTGTCTTACTCCTCCGCCATCTTGACGGTCTCCTCCTAGAATTTTTAATGAAATAGCAAAAGTGAAGTGTGAGAAAAAATCAATAGTCGTAATATACCCTTTTTAAAATTTTATTTATTTTATTTTTTTATTTTTGGCTGCATTGGGTCTTCGTTGCTGCATGTGGGCTTTCCTGGTTGCGGTGAGCAGGGGCTGCTCTTCATTGCAGTGTGAAGGCTTCTCATTGTGGTGGCCTCTTTTGTTGTGGAGCATGGGCTCTAGGTACGTGGGCTTCAGTAGTTGTGGCACGCGGGCTCAGTAGTTGTGGCTTGCGGGCTTAGGTGCTCTGCGGCATTTGGTCTTCCTGGACCAGGGCTTGAACCCGTGTCTCCTACATTGGCAGGCAGACTCTCAACCACTGCACCACCAGGGAAGGCCCAGTAATTTACTGTTAATTTGAATGGTGATTCATGACCTTCAGAAGCCTGGACCACTGCCCTGGATTATTAGGTTTTTAATATAGCTTTCTTTATAGAGTTGTGTTAAACAGCTAATTAAATAACAGTGAATTTTCATATCATTATTTAATAATGACCCAAAATTAACCCTTGAAACTTCAGAGACATCTTAAGCCTTTCTTTCTACCCTTGTTATCTAGAGTAATTATCTTTGATTTTTTTTTAATGTGGACCATTTTTAAAGTCTTTATTGAATTTGTCACAATATTGCTTCTTTTTTTTTTTTAAATGCTTTGGCTTTTTTTTTTTTTTTTTTTTTTTGTGTTTGGGGGCCTCTCCCTGT